>NC_090181.1:23727115-24027115 GCF_024679245.1 Pseudorasbora parva | reverse complement strand
CTTGAGTGCAAAGTTTGAACTTAGTTGGTTCTTTTTTAGCTGAATATTTTTGTCCCAAACACAAAACTAAGTAGAAAAATTTAGTTAAATAAATTATTTAAAATTATATATTATTTATTTATGTATACATACATTTTATAAAATTACATATTTTAAATAAATGATTAATATTTTAAAAAAATGTAATAATATTTTTAAGAATATTTTCCTTTTTATAAGATACAGATTGTGTATATACTTATTTTATTTTAAAAGTATAATCATTAAAAAGCATTGTGTTAGATATGATGTAATGTGGTCTAATGCTGCAGCTGAGAAGGTGATGTCACTGGGTCGCAACTGGCACAGACCTTGCCTTCGCTGTGTGAGGTGCAAGAAAACACTGACCCCTGGTGGTCATGCAGAGGTACTCATAGACACATACAGCCTACTGCTTCTATGACACAATGATATATTGTGTAATATTTGTAGAATATTTATCATAATGATTACTTTATCATTAATTCAGACTCCCTTAAAATATGCTCTATTATTTTCTCCATTTTCTGCAGCATGAGGGTAGCCCGTACTGCCATGTGCCCTGCTATGGGTACCTTTTTGGACCAAAAGGTGTGAACATTGGAAAGGTGGGCTGTTACATTTACGAGAAAGAAAATGCAGAAAATGAAATGCCAAGTGAGCGTTAAGTCATATAGGAAAGGCTCTTTTTTAATTTGGTACAGACGTGTTTTTGTTTTGTTTTTTGTTTTTACATCATTTATAAAATCGTATGGTGTAAAGGTTTATTTTCACATCGTCAGATATATGCATGTTTTCTAATTGATAAATGGCCACTGGCATCTTAAATTATTCATACAAAACAGTCTCCCCCCCCCCCCACACACACACACACACTTTATCATTGTTTAGTTTTTTTCTTTCACAAACAGATGTACAATTTACAGCTATTCATTCACATCACTATTTTTTTTATTTTTTAGAAATTATCTGTAGTTATTACATGGCACTGGAGAAATGTGTAAATCTTTGTGTAACTAATAAAAAATATTTCACAATGAATTTCTTTCATTTTTGTGTGCATTTACTGTCTTGGGAAAAGATAAAAGATTGGTTAAAGATTGAATGTATGTATATCTCAGTGGTCTTCAATGGGTTCATTCATTTTCATTTTCTCCACGTCCTCCTGCTTGTCATGTTTAATGAGACTGTTCCTATTAAAAACACATGACTTGGTTAATTAACAACTTCAACTTTCCTTTAAGTTTTTTATAGAGATTAAAGAGAGACTATATTGAGCTATATTCATCCAAATATATCTTTGTTCAAGCTAATTCTCTTAAAATAATCTCAAAATATGGTATCATACTAATTGAGTGGCTTTATTCAACATTACTCAAATTTTCAGCTGTATGTCGAATACAAGTCTTCTAAAGATGCTTTAACAAAACATAGATTATGACTTACCCAGTACCCTCGACATCCTTTATAGTCTCAGGAAGACGCCGGCCTCGTGTCTCAGGTAACTGCCAAGCCACCAGACAAGCGACAAGTGCCGCAGAACACAGGACCGTCTGAGAAAAGTAACCCCAGAAACTGTCCAGTAGCAGGACTATAGGAGCCACAGCCACACCCAGACGGGCCAGGAACGAGTTATAGCCCATCCCATTTTGCCTATAGGACATATAATTAAATAAAGTCTTTATTTATATATGCACTGACATACATTTTGCACTTTTGTAGTCAATTTTTAATTATTTAATGTCTTTGAAAGAAGGCTCTTATGCTCACCAAGGCTGCATTTATTTGCTCAAAAATAAAAACAGTAATATTGTATACTTTATATTCTAAGATTTTTATTTATTAGCATCATTACTCAAGTCTCCAGTGTCACATGATCCTTGATTTGGTGCTCAAGAAACTTGAAGAAAATTATTACTATAAATATTGAAAACCACTGTGCTGATTTTTTTTTTTGCAAACTAAGTGATACAGTATAATTAAAAAGTTTGGTTTACGAAAGATTAAAAAACGTATTCAGCATAGATCAAAAGTGACAGTAAAGACATTTATAATGTTAATTTCAATTTCAAATTTCAGATCTTTATTACAAACTTTTCAACATTGTTAATAACAAGGACTATTATTAATCGGTAATTATAAATAATGTAAAAATTGCATTTTAGATAATAGCCTAAATATGAATATATACAAAAATTAAGTAATTTAATGATTTTTGTTCTAGGTGTAAAATAAAAGTTTAATCATATGACAGTTCTGTTACCTGAGAACAGTTGGGTAAAGCTCAGAGCTGTATAATACAATTGTCGAAAAAGCAGCAACAGCGAAACCTTTACCCAGTACTGCCACCACAGTACGACCAATCCACTGATCTGAATGTGAAAGAGAGGATATTAGGCACAGTGTGTGACTGAAGAAACAAATGAAATTCTTCTAGTAGCCATACTGGTAAGTATAGTTTCCCACAGAGTTCAAGTTAAAGGGGGGGTGAAATGCTGTTTCATGCATACTGAGATTTTTACACCTTTAAAGACTTGGATTCCCATCCTAAACATAGACAAAGTTTCAAAAACTAATGTTGGACGTTTGATGGAGTATTTCTGTGTTAAAAATACTCCTTCCGGTTTTTCACAAGTTTCCGCGAGTTTTTTTCGAGTATGGGTCTACTTGACGTTAAATAGATCGGAAGGTCCTTGTATGGGCCGTATGGCTCTTCTCCCGGAAGGGTGCGCGCGTAACTAGAGGGAGAGAGAGGAAATGCACGCAGTACACAGTCTCTCAGGTGCAGATCCAGTCGTCCGTGAACACTTATGACGCGCCGCGCTCCACTTTATTCCTATGGGTGACGTCGAGCGACTTCAACGCTTCAGCACAGCATTCCGGGAAGGCAGCGCTGCATTTGAACCGATTTGAACGCAGAAATGACGGGAAGCTTCAAGGCATCGCTTCAGTCGCGTCGCAAAGTGGATTTCCACGGTCACTGCTGTCACAGGACTTCACCAAATCATACCAAAGAAGTGTGTTTTTGACAGAGCGGTCCCAGCGGTAAAGATTCGGTCCTGCTTTGGAAGCAGCCGGTAAGTAAAACTGCTTCAAATGTCTGTGCTGTCGGCTACCGTCGCATGAGTAAACATCAGTAAACGATACAATCGCGTGCTTCGTCATTCAAATGCGCTAACGGTTACTCCATTGTTGTTCTGTATAACACTAGTCTGACTCTGACGTGCAAAACCGTTTTTGCTTGCTACCTCTAAGGTCTAGTCACATACAATAGTCCATAAACCGAATCATGTCCTCATAAACTTCGCGTAAAGACACACAAAGGCCCCTAAATACAGTACATACCACAGAGACGGACATCCTGATGTTGCCGTTTCTCCTGTTCAATTTATTTCAGCCTCAGATTTGATTGTGGATCATTATCTGTATTAGCCTATGGTATTAGCTGAGATAGCTGAGATGGGTTTCTTCACGCTTGAGGACATCACCGCTTTGTGCACATTCGTCATTCTTTAGCTCCGCCCACACGATACGCCTCCAGGCGCTCGTTTTTTCCGGAAAGACTCGGTACAGCCTATATTTCTTTTATAAATATGATAAAACTAAAGACTTTTCGGAGATATGAAGGATGCAATACTACTCTATAGGTACTCAAGATTGACATGAGATTGACTGAAACTGAGTGCTTCACCCCCCCTTTAAACAACGCGTATGCGGATTCTACAAATCTATTTGGACAACAGTGTTTTCGTACTGTTAAGTAATCAACCGAGTAGCACTTTAATGTTTGGATTAAGTTAGCTTATTCTTTCTGCAGTTAAAATTGTTATGGCAGTAGGTGGAGGCAAATTATTGTCTTTCATTCAATCAATCAGTCACTTGTACATACAACTGACTGTTGAAAGAACTGATTTATTCAGGAATGAAACAAGGTAGAATAATGTCTTATTAAAAGTGAGTCATTGAATCACTAATTCAACTGAAATGATTCATTCAAAGATGCTGATTCATTCAGGCACAACATACCAACTACACCAAACCACGTTTTCGTTGGTGGAGCAAAAAACAAAGTAAACTGACAGTGGGCTATTATGCCTAAAATCTAGGCCTAATGTAATCTTAACATCTTGTTTATTCATCAGTTGTATAAAAACAATCATGCGGTTTTGTGTTGTGTAATCATTGTTTTTGCCAGTCTCACCTTTGGGTATGAATATATTGATCATAAGACTGATTCCAGCCAATAACTGCGCCCCTGCTTCAGTTTTACGTCTTCCAATCTTCTCCAGCAGGTAATATACAATCAGTTTAGATGGAACCTCAATGGCTCCATACACAAACTGAGTCAGGTACATATTTAGTCCAAAGCCTGTGATGTTGAGGCTTATACCATAGGTAATAGTGGCAACACAAAACCTGCAAGAAGTGAAAAGCTATTAATAAATTATTTATTATTCAAACAATAAAGTCTGTCAATATTCTCTAATCTTGTGCGGCTGAAGGCTAATAGAGTGCAACAGCAAGGTTCCAAAAGTAAAAATCCCATTCATTTTGTTTACAGGGAAATGGATTTTGAAAAATAACTGACCAACTATTAAAGGGTTGGTTCACTCAAATAGGAAAATCATTCCATATTTTACTCTCCCTCAAAACATCCTAGATGTATATGACTTTCTTCTTTCAGCCAAACACAGAGTTATGTTAAAAATGATCCTGGCTCATCCAAGCTTTAAGATTTGGAAACCCAAATGCAAGTGCATTCATCCATCATAAAAGTAATCCATATGGCTCCAGTGGGTTAATAAAGTCTTTCTGAAGTGATGCGTTTTCATAAGGAAACATCCATATTTATAAACTTTATAAATCTGTGATCTAAAGACAGTAGAAAAAAGGTATACCAGGGTGCACCTGTTGCCTCTGATGAGCATTTTTTTATTATTGGTGTTTTATTCAAATTAATTATCCACGAAAAAGAAAAATACAACATAACTTTTAGATACTTTATCAATCTGAATATGAGATGGACATCTGTTATGCTCATCTTCGCTTGCTCATTTGAAGGCATCTTGAGTAAAGAAGAGGGAAAAAAAAGCAACCTGCTTTAAAGAATATGGAAGTGTGTTGCGCATAACCACTGTTACACACCATATGGTTCCTGTGAGTAGAGCCAGTCTCCTTATCTTAGGGGTTCTGACAAGATCCAGGTACGAATAATTTTTCTTTCCTTGATCTGTTATTATGACAGATAGATCCTATAGAAGAAAGACAGAGCTATAGTTAGCCTACCAACAGACCGTTTAAAGTGACCATTGGCCAATCCAGCATGTAGCCTACTGTAAGATCAGATAAGATATATTTTCTCACCTCATGTTTGATTTTTGAGATAACTTCCTCCTTGCGATTTATGACAGCACATTTATGAAGATAATAATGAGCTCTCTCTGTCTCTCCATTGGCTATTAGCCAACGAGCTGACTCTGGAACCCACCTGGATTAGAAACATTGTCTCTATAAAAACATTGTTAAGGGCTGTTCAGACAGAATGCATTTTTTGTATTACACTCCTCTGCTTTTCAATAGTTTTCTAAGTAAACATTCGCTAGACAGATGTGTTTGACTGTTGCGCATGCATCTTATGCATGACAGCATTCTAAAAATGTGGCACTAAAGTTCATCTTTTAAAACAATGCTGCGGCCGAAAGCGCATACTAAGTACTACATTTGGTTCAAAAGTTTCTTAGCAACTGTAAAGTTTTTTTTTTCTTCTACAAACCTGATTCCAAAAGAGTTTGAACACTGTAAAAACTGTGAATAAAAACAGAATGCAATGATGTAGAAGTTTCCAATTTCAATAGTTTATTCAGAATACAACATAGACGACATATCAAATGTTTAAACTGAGAAAATGTATCATTTTAGGAGGAAAATAAGTTGATTTTAAATTTAAAGGCATCAACACATCTCAAAAAGTTGGGACAAGGCCATGTTTACCACAGTGTGGCATCCCCTCTTCTTTTTATAACAGTCTGCAAACCTCTGGGGACTGAGAAGGCAAGTTGCTCAAGTTTAGGAATAGGAATGTTGTCCCATTCTTGTCTAATACAGGCTTCTAGTTGCTCTACTATCTTAGGTCTTCTTTGTCGCATCTTCCTCTTTATTATGTGCCAAATGTTTTCTATGGGTGTAAGATCTGGAGTACAGGCTGGCCATTTCAGTACCCGGATCCTTCTTCAACACAGCCATGATGTTGTAATTGATGATATATTGTCTGACATTGTCATGTTGGAAAATGCAAGGTCTTCCCTGAAAGAGACGATGTCTAGAGGGGAGCGTCTGACCACAGGACAGTTTTCCACTTTGCCCCAGTCCATTTTAAATGAGCCTTGGCCCAGAGAAAACGATTGCACTTCTGGATCATGTTTAGATATGGCTTTTTTTTTACCTATAAAGTTTTAGCCAGCAATGGTGAATTGCACGGTGGATTGTGTTCACCGACAATGTTTTCTGGAAGTATTCCTGAGCCCATGTTGTGATTTCCATTACAGTATCATTCCTGTATGTGATGCAGAGCCGTCTAAGGGCCCAAAGATCACAGGCATCCAGTATAGTTTTCCGGCATTGACCCTTACGCACAGAGATTGTTCCAGGTTCTCTGAATCTGTGGATGATATTATGCACTGTAGATGATGATAACTTAAAACTCTTAGCATTTTTTTTGTCCACTATTTCCACTATTTTTTCGCTGCAGCATTGATCCTCTGACAATCTTGACTTTTGAGAGACACTGCCACTCTGAGAGGCTCTTTTTATACCCAGTCGTGTTGCCAATTGACCTAATAAGTTGCAAATTGGTCCTCCAGCTGTTCCTTATATGTACATTTAACTTTTCCGGCCTCTTATTGCTACCTGACACAACTCCCAATGTATACCTCTCATGAAATCCAAAATGAGCCAATATTTGGCATAACATTTCAAAATGTCTTACTTTCAACATTTGATATGTTATCTATATTATCTATTGTGAATAAAATATAAGTTTATGAAATTTTTTAAATTATTGCATTCCTTTTATATTTACAATTTGTTCAATGCCCCAAATTTTTTGGAATCGGGTTTGTATATAGTATGGTGTAGGAATGAATTTCAGATGTTAAATTCATGTGACCTATGGCGTGAGTTGCATTGCAAACAACAAATCCTCTCATGTGGCCTTATGGGATTGTAGTCTCAGTGGATGTGCAATTGCAGTTCAGAATCTCGCCTGAATTAGTAGGCCATCCGGGTACTTGGACACAGGGCATGCCTCTAGACATAGGCTGTACTGACTCATTTGTGCTTTTAATTAGACAAATTATGTAAAGCCCATTACCACCAGAGGACTGTGGACAGCAGTAAAGGTGAAGTGACAGCCACTGTCAGCCATCTCCAGTCTCTGATACAGAACGCAATAAGAGACAATGAGGTGCTCCCAACAGCCCATGCCATACCGTCAATTATACATACTAGTCTCCTGTGCTGAATGTCCACCCACTCCACATCTGGAGAAAGACATATAGAAGATAAGGCCCTTTTACTTTGTTTTTATATTCACTTTCAATTATAAGCCAAGGCCAAGGAGAGAGAGAGAGAGAGAGAGAGAGAGAGAGAGAGAGAGAGAGAGAGAGAGAGAGAGAGAGAGAGAGAGGGGTTCTTACTGAGTACGGTTGAGACGATAATGATTCCAGTGATAGTGAATCCACTAAAGAATCTCAGCACTGCAAACATGATGAAGGAGGAAGAAAAGATGCTGGCCATCGCAAAAGCCATTCCTGATATATATGACACCAGTAGCATTGGCTTACGGCCAAATCTACATGCCAAAGAGAGTACATGTTTATTTATAGAAAACATTTCATGCTTGCGGCTGTTCAAAAAAAAAAAGATTTATATTTTATAATACAGAGTTCTGTTTTTAATGAAACATCACCTGTCACTCATGCCACCAAAAAAAACTGCTCCAAACATCACTCCTACAAAGAAGATGGTGGCCACAGCTTTATTCAGACCTCTTTTATCACATACTAGATCCCACTGTGAAATGAAGAAAGATGGAAAATTACTTAAACAGTTCTGATGAACTGCTTCATGAACTAAAAGACTTTAAAACTAGATGTGGATGAAAGACACTTTATCCAAACTGACCCTATGGGGTTTAACCTGCAAACTTTCATGTCACACTACCCCTCAAATTCTCCAACTAACAGATTGATTTTATAAATTTTTGGGGGATGTGAAAGGCAAAGGGGGAAAAAAGTTGCTTTATTTGAAAAGCTGTTATTCTGGTCACACAGTAATTTTATTAATGTAATTGCTAGCCGAAAATTAACTACTACTTTTAAATAATTTTGCTCAATTAAGACAATGTTGAGAAGAGTTTGTATGTTAATAGCAAGACTCCAATTTAAGTCCACTTTAAAAAAAAACCACAAAGTTTATAGTAGTCATACAGTAAAATATTGTGGACCCACTTTATATTAGGTGGCCTTAACTATATGTACTTACATTTAAATTAATAATTTGATAATGCACTTGTGGACATGTTTTTACATTGTACTTACATTTAAAAAATGTTTTTTTACCTGCATGTAAATTGCATGTAATTACATCTGTAATTAATTTCTGTATGTAGTGGGATTGCCCTTTTAAGAAGGGTATTTGTGTGAGTAATAGGATGGCCCCTTTAAGAATGGTGTGTGGATTGTGGTGTTATGTCAAGTAATGACGTACCTATATAGACACAGTGAGATTAGTTTCCTCGTGGGATTGCACTGATGTGACCTTTTTGTGTAGGTCTGATATCTCCTTAACTCCTCTGGAAAGGTATGTTTTGGAACTTTGAGGTTCATAGATGGGAGGGAATTATGAATTTTAAATGTGGATTGATTAGTCGGGTGCGTCCAGGGATTGTTAGTGAGTATGTAAGTATTGTGTACACAACAGGTAATTTTATTTTGCCTTACCCTATGTGTGATGAAATGTTGAGAGGAGAAGAGTGGGGAGAAGAGAGCAAACGATTGTTGGTAGTTTTTCTTTGATTGGTCTATTGTGTTGAGTGTTGAGTGTTGAGTGCATTCCATCCACTCACAGCAGCAAGAATTCTAAATTAGTGCATAATCTGTAATCAAGGGCATACCTTGTCAGAGATGATAAAGCTGTTCGCTGGCTAAAGAATCGCCTGCAGTATGGCCAAACACCTCCTTAAAACATGCAATGAAACTTTGAAGACACATGGTGGCCGGACCAGCTTGAAACTGTTTTGGCCCAATGAAGGGCTTGACCAGATAGATAAGAAATTATAAAGGATTTCTTTGATCATTCGATGGTAAACAGCGGAGACTGCGCTTCCAGTGCGAGGGAACATTGTAAGATGAATCCGTTGCAGTCCTCCTCCAGACCAGAGTAGGGTGCGTCTCAATCAGCTCCCTAGTTCAGTTGTCAGGGCACTGATCAGGGAGTCAGCCTTGACTTATGTCCTGATCAGTGCCCTGACTAGTGAACTAGGGAGCTGATTGAGACGCAGGGTAGATGTCTCGTGCGCGCTGTTGGCCAATGGAGGTCTTTGTCCGTAACTTGCGGCCATCTTGTCACAGGCAGCTCGCTCACTCGTAACAGTGTGTTTTAATGGTGCATGTACTTTTAAATAGCTCAATTTTCAACCGATTTTCAAACTGTTTCGTTTGTTATAAACGTCAGATGTAGTTATGACTCTACATACTTATGAATAATTATAACCATGGACTTCAATATGAAAGTAACATTGAACAGAACAGATAGGTGCAATAAAAAAAGGTATTTATGCTAAATCAATATATAGGCTAGGCCTACTAAAACTGTGTACTGAATGGCAACATGAGAAATTTATTAATTATGTCACACACACACACACATAGCTCTGAATTTTTTTCCAGAGCTAGCTATAGCTAATATATATATATATATATATATATATATATATATATATATATATATATATATATATATATATATATATATATATATATATATATATATATATATATATATACTTTTATAATAAGAATATCAATATTATAATAGCTCGATTGTGGTCACAGCCTTGATAAAGTGCACGTAAGTTAGCCGTGATACACAAGCTGCATGATTAAGTCGTTTACCGAAACGAAAAGCTGCAATTTCAACGTGTTAAAGCATCCAGATTTGTAGCCATGTTAATAACGTTTGTAAGAAACCAAACCATTTGTAAATCCGTCAAGATTTCAGCGAGATAAGAGTATTTATGTTCGTACAGATCGCTCATCTTACATCAGGTTCCACAGAGCCCGACAGAAAGCTTGCCTGTGACAAGATGGCCGCCGGTGATGACGATGGTGACTCCGCCGTAAGACATCTAGCCTTTATTATGGATATCTATGGGTAAAGGAGTGGCTGTTGTGGAAGTGACAGAAGTTCTCAGTGGTGCCCTGGGTTAGTAATGGCCAAATGAAGCGTTTCGAAGCATTATTGCTTTCTGATACAATTGTGTCGAAAATGGTTCATTACTCGAAGCTTCATTCAGATAGAAATTGCAGCACCATCTCCTGGTGAAGTAAATGTAATGCAACAAAGCAGACAACCATAAAATGCAAGTAGGCTTATGTTCACGCCCCGTTTATTACGGGTTTAACGACGCGATCAAAGCTGAAACAGTGTTAGTGCTGTGAAACGCATTTATGTAGGAGCATTTTACAGATACTGATGAATTTCATGTGTTCACCTTGATAATAAAACATTATCATGATGTGTGTGTGTAATTATTTCTTTAGACAAGGACAGAAGATCAGACCAGCTTTAAAAAGGTTTTTTTTTTTTTCATGTGTGGGACGTATTCCATTAGGATGTGATGCCCATGCCCCCACCAATAGAACCCAACACCTATCAGAAGAGAGCCACAGAGACCACTATAATTCCCATTACAACCAATAAAATTCCCATGAAAACCATTAAATGCAATAGAATTTCAGTAATGGTTTCTACAGTTTTATTTATTTATTTATTGTTTTATTTGTTTTTTAGCATGGCAGTATCATGTGTGAAAGCAGATAAGAAATACAACCGGCAGGTTTCAAACCTGTCAACACTGATTGGGCTGTCAAAGCAGTCAGGTGGTTCACTACAGGAGTGAAGCGGTGTGTTTGCTTCAGAAGGCATTTTCACGTGACTAGTGACGTAATGATACAAGCTCCGAAGCAGTGGTTCACTGCAAGGACCGTTCGAGTTTGAAGCAAGCTTCGGAGCATCGGTGTCAGACGTAACATCACTACCCTGGGTTCTGCTAACACTCTCCTGAGTTTCAGCTAGTCCCTGAAAAGGACCATGTTGATCTGGAACCATATGCAGTTTTGGTTTGGCCTTCTGTCAAGATATACACACTGGATAAGGTTAGTGAAGATCCAAACACACACTTTATTTGGAAACACAGGGCAGAGAAAGGGATGTAGCAGATACACTTGTATGACGGTGAGAGATGGTACAGGAATAACAGCCTTGATGGTAGTCTTACAGAGGAAGTATGAAGATGGAGAAATGGAAACCTCAGCAGCCAGGATGAAAGGTGAGTAGGCTAACAAAAGCCAACACACTGGGATGAGACAGGAACACATTCCAGGAAAACCAAGGAGATCAGGTGAGTCTTTCCTAGTGGAAGGTCAGACAGTGACTGAAGATGAGCTGTGTGAATATATAGTGCACTGCTGATGAGGTGAATGATGACAGGAGCGGATGATCAGAACTCTGGTGACAGGGATCGCTGTGAGGTGAGTGAGAGAGACTGACTGATCTGTCACATACAGCATTTACAGGTTTTTTATTTTTGCTTACACACTAATATAGGTCACTCATAAACCTAATATCCAGACCAAGTCTGCAAAACTACAAGCACAATATATGATTTACACTCAGTTTCCAATTGTAAAATGAAATTCTTGCAAAGTGCTAAACTCAGTTCCCTACTTATGCATTTGAAATGAACAGCTCTTGCCATTGAACAACATGACATCATGACTTTGCGTAAACATACACGCCCCTTTCTAACGCCAAGTGGCGTGTTATCTGTACGCATTTTGAGCTATCCGCGTGTATGTCTACGCCGTGTGATTCTGCCCTACCTGATCTCACAGAATGAATATTTATAGCCTAATTTTATATTTTGGAGCAACTAACTTCACTCCTACCCCAAACCTACCTACCCTCAACAATATAAAACACATACAAGTATTTATTGCAAAAACTGACCAAAAAAACTGTAAAAGTATTAACTCATGTTGCATTCCAAGTCTTCTGAAGTCATATATTTTCATGTGAAGAACAGTGTGATCTTAATGTTTTAGTCGTTGAAATGATGATCGCGCCCCTTTGTGGAAAGAACACACATGCACTCGTTCATATTTCTCATTCAAATTATACACACGACGACTCTTTAGAAAGATGCGATTGATCACGAGACACAACACATTTACAATCAACGCTGACGTCATGACGCAATTGGTCACATACGACCATAGATATCCATAATAAAGTCCTTATTATGGATATCTATGCATACGACAGCCAATGCTGTCAAAGCTGACCTGACGTTTCTTCCGGAGAGTGAGTGATGGGTAGGTTTAGGCAGGGGCGTGGGACTGGGGGGATAAAGGGTACTGAGTAACCTGGGCCCGAGGCAGGGGGGCGGGGGGGGGGGGGGGCCTTAGAAGTCAGTTTTCTATACATACACATACATGGTACGGGGGCCCAGCAAGATGGTTTGTACCCAGGGCCCAAAATTTGGTGCTACGCCCCTGGGTTTAGGGGTAAGGGCAGTGTAGGGGGATAACGTTAGAATGAAACGCCGTTGATAAACATGCTAAACAGTGATTATGCGTCTTGATAGCACGCCAAAATGGCATACGAATTGTCATGTCACATACATGCATTGAAATGCAACACTCAGTTGCATTTCACACTTTACAACTGTAAAGTTCACCAATTGTGCATATGTATACTCATATACAGTGGGTCACAGTTATTTTTCCTAATTAGACATGTTTCTGGATCAACATATTTTGTTCCTTTACATGTGCAGTCTATGACACGATCCTGTGCACTCTGCACACAGAATCAGCAAAAGACACAAGATGCAATACATTTTTCACATTCGCGTGGAGTTTGATATGTATGGTTAATCATTTGATGGTTTGAGTGGTGTGTGTGTGTTTGGGGGTTTTGTGAGTAGAGTTTACAGAGAAAGAGCCATAGTTTAAGAAATTGTAAGTCATTTGTTAAAAAAAAATGCATTAAAATGTGTTTATAATAATACATTTGTTCTTTTTTGTTCATGCATTAACTAATGTTAATGTACAAATGTTGAATTAAAATATATATTAGTAAATATAGACATTAAGATTAAAAAATGCTGCATTGTAGGATTTTTTAGTCTACAGGCACATTGAGTTGAGTTTACTTCATTGAAATCTCACCTGTGTGGCGAGAGTGCTGATGAACGTGCTGTTGTCATATTCCCATCCATTCTGACACTCCACTACAGCAACCTCTGAGGGACTGCTGGAGGAGTTTGACAGCAGGTGGAACTGAGGATAAGAGAACATACGACAGGAAGCAGGAGTCCCATCTTCCTGCACTGGAATACTGACAGCCAGTTTCTGCTCCTGACTCAAATTCCCAAAAATTCCCTCAGCATCTAGAGAGCTGATGTCACAATGGTGAAATGGAATGGCGGCGATAAAGTTGCTTAAGAGAAAGTGGCACGGTATAGTGAATCGTCCTACAAAACTGATGCAAAGAATCATCTTCTGGAACCTGCCGAAGCCATTGATCTCCGTAATTAAATCCTCGATCTTCATGCTTTTTTATGATGCACAGACTTTCCTCTGTGTCTTCGTACAAAATGCTTGGTTCATGTGCTGAGTTTTTATGGGATATCAAAGGTTGGTAACTGGAAGTCAGATGCAGCTTGTACTTTGATCTTTAATAAAACTGCTGCGGTTGTGTGTGTGTGCATATCTTCAAATGATCTTCCAACCATAGTAGCTTGTCATTAGGGGTGAATGATTTGTTAATGTCTTTAAAAGAGTGTTTTGCCATGTGTGCAGTATGCTTGGTTAATGCACATGGACATTAACGCCATTCCTTAACTTGTCAGCAATTGGCTCTCACACTAGCGAATTTTGGCTAGTATACATGATTTGTTGTGCACATACATAAATCGATATATCGTAAACAATTTCTTCATTGTTGGAAATTGAAGTTGGAAGTTGGAAAAAGACAAACTCTGTCTCTTATTGTCATAAAACAGCATCTTCGCATTATCTATTACCTTCACTGCATGTTTTATTTTATTCCATAGAAAGTAGATTAAATACATTTTAAAGCCTTTCATTTGCCATTTTACATTGTGTGTACTTAAGAAAATAGGCCCAAAGATATAAATCACTTCTTAATATTCTTCTCTATAGACAAACATTCTGCATTTCATTAACACATATAGATAAGCACCATATTACTGGTTAATAAGCAGTAAACTCAAGTTGCATAACATCATTCCAGATGAAGCGTTTTATTTGTTGGCCTGTAGAAATGTACTTGTGGCCAAATTTAATTTATCCTGGAAAATGATTTCCAGGATAAATTAATCTCGCTTTGTGAACCCGATCAATTTTTGTTTTAAAGCAAATTATAGTAGGCTATGTTGATGAATTCTCAAAATTGGGCTATTTCTACTTTAAAATTCCCATATGCGTTGAATAATGAGTTCACACAATTCTGACTAAAATGGCAAACACAATGAGAAAAACAAGTGACATCTCCCTTCAAATTTCTCTTTAAATTGTTCAATTAAATGATAACACATAAATAGGACATTTTATGGATTAAAAAAGCTATTCTGCTATAGTTATGTGTTCTGCAAAATTAAATCATCTTTCCATTTCACCCTACTGCCTTCTTTTTCCTCCATTTTTTGATCTTGTAGTGGTGAGCCATCAGTGTCTTTCCTGCGATGAGAAGCAAATGTTAATATGTAAAGGTATAGTTCACCCAAAAATGAAAATTCTGTCATCATTTAGTCACCCTCAAGTTGTTCCAAAACTGTGTCAGTTTCCTTGTTCTGCTGAACGCAAAATAAGATATTTGGAATAATGTTTTTAACCAAGCAGAGAGAGCAACCATTGACTACCATAGACAGTAGCGGGAAAAATACTATGGTAGTCAATGATAGCTCTATCTGCTTGGTTACAAACATTCTTCCAAATACCTTATTTTGTGTTCAGCAGGAAAGGAAACTCCTACAGGTTTGGAACAACTTGAGGGTGAGTAAATGATGACAGAATTTTCATTTTTGGGTGAACTATCCCTTTAAGGGTTCAGTCACCTAGAAATTACACTACAGACTAAATAGTTTCCCCACATAACATCACCTGATTCCCTCGATATCCTCTATAGTCTCCGGCAGACACCTGCCTCGTGTCTCTGGTAGCTGATAAGCCACAAAAGCAGCAATGAGTGCAATAGAAGACAAAATGACTTGAGAGAAATGGCTCCATGTATCGTCTGATAGCAAGATCAGAGGAGCCACAGAAACACCCAGACGAGCCACAAAGGAATTGTAGCCCATCCCATTTTGCCTGCAAGTAGTGCAATATTTCAATAAATACATTAGTTGTTTATGCTGGATATAGTTTTACTAGAGTATAACTAAGCAGGAAGTTAGTTTTCCTACCTTAACACAGTGGGGTAAAGCTCAGAACTGTACAAAATAACTGTACCAAAAGATGTGGCAGAGCAGCCTTTTCCCAGCACGGCTATCACCGTACGAACCACTGTCTTATCTGAATGGCAAGAGACAACATTGTTGCACCGGATCTTTTTATCAAACCTACATTGTCATTTAAAAAAGTAAATGGTTTGGTTTCACAGATGGGTTTAGATTAAGCCAGTATTCAATTAGGACATTTAAGTAGGTTTTATAAATGCGCCTTAGAAAAAAAAAAAAACATTACTGGTGTGCAACTTGAGACAAAACAATGGCAGTAGCATTATGTCAGTGCAAGTTGCTTTCAGTTAAAACAGATCAAACAAGCATTTTAGTCTGGGACTATAGCTTAAGCCTTGTCTATAACACTGGGGGAATAAGTTGTAAGTCTCTCACCTTTGGGTATGAATATGTTTATCACGAGGCAGATTCCAACCAATAGCAAAGATCCAGCTTGAGTTATGTGCCTTCCAAACTTATCCAGCAGATAATAGATGATCAGTTTAGCCGGGATTTCAATGGCACCATACAGAAACTGAGTGAGGTACATATTTAGTCCAAAACCTGAAATGTTGAAACTAATCCCATAGGCAACCGTGGCAACAGAAAACCTGGCAGCGGAAAACAGAAACATGTCATAAATGAGATTAATCTGAATACCCTTTTGTTGATGGCACTGTGGTTTGTGATTGTTATTTGACACACCAGGTTATTCCTGTGAGTAAAGACAATCTCCTCATTTTAGGAGTCTTGATAAGATCCAGGTATGAATACTTCCTGTTTCCTCGTCCAGTTACTATGATTTTAGCCAGCTCCTAGACAGAGAAAAACAAAGACGCTCAGAAGCTGTTATCAAACTATGCAAAAGAAAAAGCAAGAAAACAAACACAGACCCTGGCCCTATTAAAACCATTGTAAACAATGTGTTTATTTGACCATATCACACCAGTCCTCAGGTCTTTACACTGGCTTCCAGTTACATCTAGGATTAAATTTAAAGTACTATTACTTGTTTGTAAATCACTTAATGAGCTAGGACCTCAATATATTGCAGATATGCTGATTAAGTACAAACCCAACAGATCACTCAGATCAGCAGGATCAAGTCAGTTAGAAATACCAAGAGTTCACTCAAAGCATGCAGCTGCAGTTAGAACTAGCTTCCTGAACAGATCAGATGTGCTCCAACAGTAGCCACATTTAAATCCAGACTCAAAACACATCTGTTTTAGCCTAGAAATCTAGACGCACCCTAGCGGCAGCAAATTTAATTTTGGCAACAAACTGTGGCGAGAATCAGCAACATGTCAAGCTACGTGAGCGGATTAAGCAACACAAACCGAGAAAGTTATTTTAAAAAGTTGACTTTATCAAATGGTATTCGGCTACCAGATCCGTGTACTATAGTGGAGTGGATAGAAGACGTTAGCAGATGGCCAGATATAACTTAGTGGCCGGATATATACGTATTTAACGTTAGTTGAGAAACCGAGCGTGTACACCCGAGACAAGCATATAAATCACTGGATGCTTGTGAATACGTTGTCTGTTGGCATGTACAGAATGTCCAATACAATTTTCTACATTTTTTCTTATTCTTCACACAGACATACATTTATCCTTTTCCTTACATTTTATGTTGTTATTGATTCGTATGTGTCGACACACTTCTGTTTAAAGTTTAATTTTGTAATGCTATAGTACTTTAATAGCAACTATGTTGCTTGCATACATTTCTCAGATGGTTATTTTGCAATTAAACTATTAATAAAATCATTACAAATGAAATTGATAAGTACTGTGATTATTGATATGATAATCTGGGGGTGGGGGGTACATTATACACACCAGTGGCAGCCAATGTTGGGAGGTTTATTATAAATAATTAAGTTTCAAGTGCAGTAAATGTTTTACAAATGAAATTCTTTTATGCGAGCATTTTTATGTCCTCGTTCCAATAAATGCATTTAATCGCCTGCAGCCACAGGTACCGCCGGTTCTTCTGAAACGGCCGTGATCCTGTCGGATTCCTATAAAACTTAAGCCCATTGGTGGAATAGCAATTAGTGCAACCGAAAACGCAACAGCCAGACATTTTGATGCTGGGAAACCGTTTTGATAAACTTTCGGAGTTGCTAACACGTTAGAACCACTAGGGAACAACACCACTTCCGTTGCCAAAATGCGCGCGCAACTCTTTGATCACGTGGGCTGTAAAAGGGTCTATTCCTCTCACTCTGGACGGGCCAATCACATCGTGTATAGAGTCGGCGGGCGGGGCCATAATGACGACGGCCGAGTTGCGTTTGCGTGCTTCTAGTAAACACAGAAACTGGCGAACGGCGGCGGTCTTTTGAATCAGCTTTGACTGTGATTCTGGAATACTTGGAGTTAAGATTTTCTCTGAGAAAAGAACAAAGAACGGCACTGAAGTCATTCTTAAAAAGGGAAGATGTGTTCGGAGTTTAGCCGACCGGATACGGCGAATGTTTAATCTGTCAGCGAGCTCTGCTTCACCTTCGTTGCTCTGGTTGGTGTAGCGCTATCCTATCACATGCAGAGGGAGTTTGAAGGACAACCGTTTATCCCGCCCCTCGGATTGAGCCCTGTCTATGGTGAGTTTCCAGACCAAACATCTTGATGTGGGTCTGGCTTGTCAGGCTACATCTGTTTAGCTGTGCATTTACTTAATGAGCTATGTGCCACTGTACGTCCCACTGATTGCACCTTATCTTATCTGTTTATTCTTATAATTGTTTTAGTTTAGTTTACCTTTGTTCTAATCTTTGGCTATTGTTATTTAATATGTTCATTTGAGTTAAATATGATGAGTAAAAACTGGGTTTGATGGAAATGGCAAGTTTGACAAAAAGGTTTGAGTATGTGTAAATCTGTGGAAAGGTATGATGAATGAACATGGGTTTAATCAAGAAGGTTCTTGAGTAAAAATCAGTGAATAGTGATTGAAATGGATGTTATGAACGTGTTTGAGAATTATCTTTACAACTGTTTTAATTATCCTTGTTTTTAATTTTTAATTCTTACACATGGTATTCTTATTTCTCATGCATATGCTACTACTATTTTAATTAATTTCTATATAAAGTACTTTAAATTTTTGTTGGGTATGAAATGTGCTATACAAATAAACCTGCCTTGCCTATTTATTTTTTTTATTTTGACAGTTATAACATTTTCATAACTTGATCTTCCAGAAGAACGAAAGACTAACGTACTCTCTGATGATGCATGCTGGACTTCTCCAATTATTTTGTCCTCTTTAACCTGCCCCTTTCTTACAGTCGACTGCCAGCTTGCATTCAGATCTGCCTCCATCTAGTCGACAACCTGCACTTTATTTTTCCCTTTTTCAATAATCCGTTTCACTCAGATGTAAGGCTAGCCTGACAAGCCAGGCCAGATCCACATCAAGATGTTTGGTCTGGAAACTGATCATTGACAGGGCTCAATCCGAGGGGCGGGATAAACGGTTGTCTTTCAAACTCCCTCTGCACGCAATTGGATATCGCTACAACCAACCAAAGCAAGTATAGAGGAGCTAGTTGATAGATTAAACTTTCGCCGTATTCAGTCGGCAAAACTCTGAACACATCTTCCCTTCTTAAGAATGACTTCAGTGCCGTTCTTTATTCTTTTCTCAGAGAAAAGCTTAACTCCAAGTCTTCCAGAGTCGCGGTCAAAGCTGATTCGAAAGACCACCGTTCGCCAGTTTCTGTGTTTACTAGTAGCACGCAAACGCAACTCAGCCGTCATTATGGCCCCGCCCACCGACTCTATACACGATGTGATTGGCCTGAGTTTGTTTTTTACAGCTTCAGAAGTGTATTGAGAGTTGTTAGATTACACTCGCAGCAAATTAAATTTGCTGCCGCTAAGGATCGTTTAGATTTCTAGGCTAATGTACGGCACAATACACAAGAAAAGATCGTTTGCTTCTTCTGTTACATCACGTCTTTTATGTTATGCTTAGAAGTACATCTTTTTTAGAAGTAAAATATAATGCAATCTGCAGTTCATGTTGACTTTTTCCAATGAAGAAAAATGTTTTGCTGTACTGTAAAATTGCTAGCAAAATTATTTTGCTGATATGTTTTCACTAACATTCTTCTGGGTTTCCTCACCTCAGGTTTTATCTTAGCAGTGCCTTCTTTTTTACAGTTCATGGCAGCACATTTATGAAGATAAATATAAGCTTCATCCACTTTCCCATTAGCAATCAGCCACCGAGCCGACTCTGGAATCCACCTATAACATTATTCACATCAATAATTATTTCATATTGAGAATGTTCTGCATTTACTCTGACTTTCTTGTACCAGATGACTTACAGATATTTTATGACATCTACTTAGTAATGGTTTATGCTCACCACCAAGTGATTATTGCAATAACAGTGGGCAACGAGATGGAAACTGTCAGCCATCTCCAGTCTCGAATGAGGTATGCAAACAGTGGAAAACTTATGAATGCAAATGTCCAGGACAGACTGTCAATCACCCCTACCAGCTTTCTGTGCTCAATGCTCACCCACTCCACATCTGAGAAAGAACAAATTAACAAAAGGACAAATGCACACACTCATCACTTACACGTACTCATCTTCATTTTAGAAACATTTTCTGTGCTGTTTTAAAACCAAAATAACTTACTGAGTACAGAGGAGATGATGGCGCTGCCAGTAATGGTGAATCCAGTTAAGAATCTCAGAACTGAAAACATGATGAAGGAAGAGGAAAAAGCACTACACAATCCAAAAGCCATTCCTGATATATATGACACAAGCAACATCGGCTTACGCCCAAACCTGTGTAGAATAAGACATGTATCCATTTAGAAACACTAACAAACACCTATATCTTTAGATAACCTTTATACTTTTGTGAAGGATATCCATGATTGACTAGATTATTTAGAAATACGTCCGGCGTGTTTCTAATGCAACGGAAATTTAAAGGGATAGTGCACCCCAAAATGTCAGAATTTACTCACCATCATGTCGTTTCCTAACCTGTATGACTTCCTTGTAATTTAAAATAAAATATATTTTTAGAAATGTCTTTCTTGTTTTCCCTTTTTTTTTTTTTTTTATACCAAATCAATGGTAACCAAATATGTGTGTGTGTTCCATAGAATAAAAGACTTGGATTTGGAACAACATGAGGGTGGGTAAATGATGACAGAATTTTCATTTTAATGCTAACTATGCCTTTGAGAAATGTATTGTGCTAATTTTGAGGTGGTAAAAACGTGTTTTTTTTTTTGTATGTTTTTTTACATCAAAAGTCTTATTGAACCAGTTTACCAACATTGCACTTAGGCTTCCAAAAGCGGCTGCTCCAAACATGACCCCAATGAAGAAGATGGTGGTTGTCAATCTGCTCAGTGCTCTTTTGTCACACACTAAATCCCACTGAACACACAAGAGAAAGAGAAAGGCCACGACTAGAATAGAGTAGAATAAATCAGTGATACATAAAAAGCAAGAGTCTCACCTGTGTAGCGAGAGTGCTGATGAACGTGCTGTTGTCATATTCCCATCCATTCTGACACTCCACTACAGCAACCTCTGAGGGACTGCTGGAGGAGTTTGACAGCAGGTGGAACTGAGGATAAGAGAACATACGACAGGAAGCAGGAGTCCCATTCTCCTGCGCTGGAATACTGACAGTCAGTCTCTCTTCTCGACTCAGATTCCTAAGGATCCCGTCAGCATCCAGAGAGCTGATGTTGCAGTGATGAGACGGGATGACAGCAATAAAGTTGCCTAACAGGAAATGGCACGCAAGACTGAATCGACCAAAGAAATTGATGATCAGGACCATCTTCTGGAACCTCCCAAATCCATTAATTTCTGAGAGAAGGTCTTCAAACTTCATCTTTGCGCTCTGTTGTGCTTGACCTGGTTGTGGATCTGTCTCATGCACCTGGCCATTGGGTTCATAATCACACTCTAAGAGAATTAAGAAAATGGTTAACAGGGGGGGAAAGCTTTGTGGAACATTTGTAAAAATTAAACCCTTTGGTTGAAACTTTACAATACGGTCCTTTTATAAAAGAAGTGAATTCTGCTTTGTCACTGTGAGCATATGCTAACTTTGCCCTCAGACACAGATTAGCTGATCTTTCAAATTCTTTAGCAGCCGTCTGTTCACTTTGATTTTTCTGACATTGTGACATTGTTTATCCAACATAAATTTTGTTATGAATTTTATTTGGCAAGAATGCGTTAAATTAATCAAAAGGCATTTATGTTTCTATTCCAGCTAAATGTTCTTTCCACAGAATCTTAACAGTACAACAGTTTTCAACAATAAGAAATGTTGAGCACAAAATTAGCATTTTAGAACATTCTTTGAATGATCATGTGACACTGAAGACTAGAGTAATCAATACATTATTTTTTTAAATATATTAAAATAAAACATATTTTAAATTGTAATATTAATAATGCTGTACAATTTTTGTTTTCACTGTATTTTTGCTCAAATGGCCCATGATTTACTCATCCTATGTGTATCTGAAATTCTTTTTTATGAATACAATCAGTGATAAAATGTCCTGGCTCGTCCAAACTTTATAACAGCAGTGAATGGCTGCTTCTGTTTTGTAAAAGTACATCCATCTATCATAAAAGTGTTCCACATGGCCTTCTTAAGCCAAGCGATGCATTTGTGTGAGAAAAATATCCATATTTAAAACTTTATAAACTATAACTAGCTTCTGACAGACGGCTGTACAAATCAGTTTATGGCAAACAGTAAGCCCTGATCTGACGCATGACATATTGATGAACGTAGAAGCAGTGGCGTAGCACCAAATTTTGGGCCCTGGGTACAAACCATCTTGCTGGGCCCCCGTACCATGTATGTGTATGTATAGAAAACGGACTTCCCTGCCTCGGGCCCTGGTTACTCAGTACCCTTTATCCCCCCAGTCCCACGCCCCTGCGTAGAAGCACAGAGGATAGAGCAAAACAAACACCGGTAATGAATTAGAAGTCAAAAATGAGAATTTTCAAAGAGAAATGCCAGAGGATTTTGATATAAGAGCCTTTATCAATATTTTATATAAACTCAGCCAAACAAGAAAAATCCTCCCACTTTCTACTGCTTTAGTAGAAAGATTTACCAACCGAAACATAAACTGAACACATTTGACAAACATTTAAAAAACTAAAATGGAATAACAATCCTGCTAACAGGGAACGTTCTCTGAAAGTTCTCTCAAAGTTATCAAAAAACGTTCTTGCAGTAACGTTATTAGAACGTTGTGACAACGCTATTTGCTATTGAGAAATGTTCTAAAAATGTTAGCTATAAAACCTACATTGTTAGAGGAATGTTTTAAAAACGTTACTACATTAAAAAAAGTATTAGTCATTACAAATTAGTCATACAGCTTTTTTCTCAAACTTCAGATACATAATTTGTATATCCAGAGACAACTTAATGACACTTAAATGCTATTTTCGTGTATATATTTATTTTTTACAATCAGAAGAAAAATCTAGTAAACTAATTATGTATTAAATATAAATGTAATATAAATATAAAAGTCAATTATAAAAGTGGTTTTAGCTTTTTTTAAGAAAGAATAAGATGTCAATAAACAAAAGCAAGTACATTAAAGGAGAAAACAGGAATATTTTATTTGATCATACTCCACACCCTTATAAGAACGTTATTTAACGTTCTTAGAACCTAATGAGAACGTTAATACAACGTTCCACAAACTGGACATTTCAACGTTCCTAGAACATTCAAAAACGTTTTTAGAACTTAATGGGAACGTTAGGGAAACGTTCTTATAACCTAAAAATGTTAGCTGGGAAGTCCCTGAACATGAGTAGTCAATTAAAAAAGGCCTATCAAAAATCAAGTCAGTATCTTGTGTGTCCACTCAAGCCGGGGACACACTGAAGGACTAGCTGAAACATTCTAAGAATGAACTGAACACATTTACAGAATGTTTCCTTCAACTGGAGCAGATTTTAATCTTTGGCAGTCAGAGAACAGCACAAACGTTGACGGAGCCAGACTGCTATAAACGGTTTCATCGGATGAACCAGGGATGAACGCGCGTTGCCACGGTTACGGTTACGCCTGGCCCGAAGTTAACTTTCTCCTGTTTGATGAGTAAAGTCGTTATTATCGGTCTGGCTAGTGGATAGTATGGCACACTCAGTAGAAACACATTTTTGACGTACTATTCTTGGATAACAAATATTAACAATCAAGCAGCAAGAACACCAGCGCATAAACAGTGTGTTGGACTTACCAAAACGCCTGGCTTAAAGCTTTATAAACATCCTGACTGCATAGATCGGCGTCTAATGTGATTTGTTATTTATTTAGCTTATCATAAATAATCTACTGTAGAGGTAACTTATTCTGGCTGAATTTACACTTGCAGTTGCGATCGCCGATCGGCTCAGTCGATCAGGACACAGCACGTTACATTTGATCATGTCGTTGTCGCCAATAGGGTTCATCTACGAATATTAATCTTATATTAAAGAAAGAAACATATTCCGACGCACTGCACAATTGAAAGGCAAGCGCACACACATTTAACGACATTAACGGTCCTTTCACACACACACACACACACACACACACACACACACACACACACACACACACACACACACACACACACACACACACACACACACACACACACACACACACACAGGCCTACACATTTTAATTCTGTCATTATCACTCACCCTCATGTCGTTCAAAACCATTCGTTTATCCTGATCTTCTTCCATACCAGTTGTCTAGTGTATTTTCAAGGTAATTTCTGTTTTTTTTTTTGTTGTTGTTTTGTCTTACAATTTTGCTTGTTTAAAAAAAAACGATAGACTCCAAGAAAACAGTGACGTCATCCGCACAAATATTAAATGTAGAAAAATATTCAACTAGAAATCGTTTGTGAGGAGGACTGGCAATGACCATTTCTTAAATTCTAAGACTAGAATCTTAAAATACTGCATGATTTTTCACACCAACTGTAAACACTCAACGCTACTGTCCCTGATTAGGCACAGGTGTGTCCTCGTCTTCAGTCTCACCCTTATGGACCACACCAGATCTACAAGTTCTTGCTGCGAGATGTTAGGCTACTCTTCTTCCAAGGCACTTGTTCTCAAACATGTCTGGAGGAATATATCTGTTGTTTGGCACTACAAGGATGATCATCTGTTTTTCCTGTTTCCCTGCAGCATGTAAAGTAAGCATGTAGTCTTAGGTGTCCTACATTACGGACATTGCAGTTTATTGCTCTTGTCACATCTGCAGTCCTCATGCATTTTCATTTTTATGGAACAAGCATGAAAAACACGTTTACCCAAAAAGGAAAATTAGCCCATGATTTATGCCTGGTTTAGACTACAAGATAGTTTTGTCTGTTAACGATAGTTACTGTGTCAGATTACATGATTTTTACTCCTAAAATCTTGTCGTGTCCAGAGAGGTCATTGACTTTAAGAAATAAGCGTGTAAACAAACGATGTCTGAAGCAGCATATTTTGGCTTATTTATGTTTAGAAAAGCGCAAAAATAGAAAGAAAACCCAACAAAGAACATGTTCCTGGCTTGCTGGAAGAGGACATTATGGGCTGTCAATCCTCCAAAGAGAACTTGAGGTAAAATATTGTTCTTTTTATATTAAATATTTAGTTATTAGCCAGTATTTGTAAAACATCTTTTAAGCTTACATTCCAGTAACGTTACTCACCGGGTTCCTGAAGGGCTTCCGCTATCGTTCGCCAGCATTTTTCTTATTTGGTTGTGGTAGTCCGTCGATGACACATCGTACAGGCAGGAATACTATTGCCACAACTCTACAAACCTTTCCTCCATTTTATAATTCCACCTAAAGTTAGCCGCTCCGTCATCTCTCATGCATTTCGCCGTGTTTGAAAGCTGTGTACGAAAACTGTCTGTGCTCCGGTTAGTCAGCTTCACACGTGACAGAACCCGTCGTGAAGGACCGCAAAAAAAATTAAACATGCTAGTCTTTCTGTCATGACGTAATGAACTATCACAGATGCGGATTCGGTTGTCGTATACGACACACTATACGAGATGAAACGATCGATTCTTACGTCTCGACGTCCATTATCGTTTACGAATCTCTACGACACCTTACATCAAACAGATCGTGCCAAATTCGGGCTAATATCGTGTAGTCTGAACTAGGCATTACTCACCCTCAAGTCATCCTAGGTGTATATGACATTCTTCTTTCAGACGAATACAATCAGAGTTATATTTTTTTTTTTAAAGTCCTGGCTAATCCAAGCTTTATAATGGCAGGGATTGTTGCTCTGTTTTTAAATTCCATAAAAAACTGTCCGTCAAATAACGTGCTCCAATCGGCTCTGGTAGGTTAATAAAAGCCTTTTGAAGCAAATCGTTGCATTTGTGTAAGAAAAAAATCCATATTTAAAACTTTTTTAATTAAAGTTCCGGCCGATCACCTTCCATGGAAAAGTGTTGAAAGTGCCTTCTCGGAGTAGCTTACCTGATAGCGTAAGCCTTTGAACTGCAGAGGCACTTTCAACACTTTTTCCATAAACTGAATACGGAAGGCGATCGCCCGAAAAGTTACCTTATAAAGTTTTAAATATGGAAATTGTTCTTACACAAAAGCATCAATTCACTTCTAAAGGCATTTATCACGGAGCCGTGTGGAGCACATTATTTGACAGACAAATGCCTTTTTTTGGACTTCAAAAACAGAGCAACAATCCCTGCTATTATAAAGCTTCGATTAGCCAGGACTTTTTCAATGTAACTCAACTTTTATTCGTCTGAAAGAAGAATGGCATGTACACCTTAAGGGTGAGTAAATCATAGGCTAATTTTCATTTTTGGGTGAACCATCCCTTTAAACACTTTCAAATAAAGATCTGTAAAACTTATTTAGATTTTACAAAATTATCTTTAAGTATCCTGAAAAAGGGGCTTTTCTTTTTTTTTGCTGAGTTTATACACAAGAAAAGGTTTTGTAGATTGTCACAAGAGTAAGTTATTGAAAATAAAGACCAAGGCAATTCAATGATGAATTTGATTTTTATTAGATTCATCTTCTTTACAGGTTAGATTCATTTTGTATCCTTGTGGGGCTCCTTTCCAAGCTGATATTCAAGTTGTAAACACACTGATCTTTTCCTGAGTAAAACATGGTGATTTAAGTGAATTAAACAAAAATATGTAAGTATTATCAAAATGATAATATGACATGACAATCATTTTATTATTGTTCATTCTAGTAGTAGTAGTAGTAGAAGTAGTACACTGAAAAATATATTTGTTGGTTTTTGTTGGTTTAACTTAAAAAAGTAAGTAACCTGGTTGACTTAAAAATTAGAGTTTATTGAAATATTTTTTTTTAGTTGAAACAATGAAGGAAATTTGTTTAATAAATAGAAACTCAAAATATTATTGAATCTGAACCACATAAAATATTTGATAAATCATGAAAATAGCACATTTTGGCTGCGTCATCACAAATAAAACACACACAATTACCCAATATGCTTACAAAATCTTTTAATAATATTTTAATAAAGGTTGTCGAATCTCAAAAAATGTTCATTGTAGTAACTCAAAATTTTAATTTCAACGAACTCAAAATTTTAAGGCAACCAGGTAAATTTTGTTCTAAATAATTTTTGACAGTGTAGTAGTAGTAGTGGTGGTATAGTAGTAAATTATCAGTCACCTAGTTTTCTCAATGTCCTCAATAGTCTCAGGAAGCCGCACATTGTGGGTCTCAGGGAGGAGCAGGGCAAGGAAGCCTGCAATGACAGCTACAGAGCAAAACAGGACCTGGGGCAGAGGGAGCCAGATCTCATCCAGGAGGCTCACAAGAGGTGCTAAAGACACACCGACACGACCAACAAATGAACTATAGCCTAGTCCATTCTGCCTGTGGTCAGAAGAGACAGAAGTTTAATAACCCATTTATTTGCTGAGTTAATATTGGATTTTATTATGCACAAACAACAAAATAAATGCAAATGATAAACCACTGACCGTAACACTGTCGGGTACAGCTCAGTGGTATAGAGGAAAATACATGTGAAGGAGGCCTCTGAGAATCCTTTACCCAGCACCGCAATGACTGTACGAGGCAGCCACAAATCTAGAAACAGACACAGAGACGGCTGAGAACCGGACTCTTTTAAAGGGGAAGTTCAGTGTGAAATGTGTGTGCCGTCACCTGAGCCATTCATCGTAAATGTCAAATGTTTGAAATGTGTACTAATGTTTTGAGAACCAAAGGACATTTTATTTTAATAATTAAATATGCCATTCCTTGGCATAACTGGACAAAAAATTATTTTTGTGACCAGGCGGTGTATCACGACATCTATCAGGGGCCATAATAACAGGCAAAACCTTGTTAGTACACTTAAATTAACATGGCATGTTTTTTTAATGTGTATTTTGTGTGGGAATCAGCCCATAAATGGCTCGCTTATATATTTGCCTTTTGCATATTCAGCTGGCATAAGATAAAATATTTTAACACTAGAAAATACATATTTCAACATTAACTTCACAAATGATTTTGACATCGAAAAGCCTTTTAAAGTAACCATGAAATAAAAATGGACAATTTCCTTTTTTAAGGAATTGAAGTATATATTATAAATTAATTATCCATGCACATCATTATTGCACATCATTATTTGCACATCATTATTTTTTTGGTAACACTTTATTTTACAGTGTCCTTGTTACATATGTTACATGTACCATAGTTATAAATACATGCAACTAACCCTCAACCAAACCCTAATCCTACCCTTACTCTATACATGTTGTTAATTAATATGCTCTTAAATATATAATTACACTGTAACAATGACACTTTAAAATAAAGTGTAACCTTTAAAATAATATTATAATAATGTGCCCTTGTAATCTTTAATCAAAATAACTTTCCCTCATGTATTTCTTTACATTTACTCTCTTCTCTGATGATGTGTTTACTCACAGCAAACCACAACAATCCAAACAATTCCTGGTGGACAAAATCAAGCCCCGCCCTACTTTTTTTTTTTCTTGTTCAAAAATGAATTTCATTTACATATAAAAAGTTTAAATGATTGACATGCTGAACACATGACTATGATATCACAATGGATGACTTTTTTCATATTTCATGACTGTGACATTCCAATACATTATTGCTCAAATTATATAAATGGACTGAAAAGTCAGACGCATGATTGTGATGTCATATTAATGAATGATTGACTTGTAAATACAAAACATTCACTGAAATGCCAGACACATGATTACAACATCATGATGTTCTGTAACTTAATCCACTAAACATTCACAGTCACACATGATTGTGGCGTCCTAAATGATTGTTCTCTATCCTTACCTCTGGGAATGAGAACAGTGATGCCAATGCAGACCCCTGTTGAAAGCAGCATGCCCACCTGACTGTACCTGCGGCCTAGTTTATCAAGACACACATAGGCCACAAGTTTTGATGGCATCTCTATGGCACCATAAATAAACTGGGTGAGGTACAGGTTCAGCCCAAAGCCACTGATGTTCAAACTGATGCCGTAGTAAGTGAACGCCACTCCAAACCTGCAAAAATAATACCTCAATATCTCTTCTCTTAGTAAAGCATGCTTTTCAGACTTGAATTTGATGAGAAAACCATAATTTTAGCTGTCATGAAGTCTATAATGTAGATGAAACATTCCCACCAAGTGATTCCTGTAAGCAGAGCCAGTTTCCTCATCGTAGAAGATCTCACAAGATCCAGATACGAGTAATTCTTGTCACCTCTGCCCTCAGCAATTATAACATTAGCAAGGCTCTGAAAAGTCATGTTCTCAAAAGCTTAAGGAAAATGCAGAAAATTGGATCTCTTTCTCAATGTCACATATTAAAGTGTTACCTCTGGTTTGATATCTCTGAGGTTGTGTTGTCTGTTATTGGCTGAGGCACATTTGCTCAGATAAAGATGGGCCTCTTCCAGTCGACCATTGGCTATGAGCCATCGTGCCGATTCTGGGATCCACCTAGCAGACAAGCTTTTCATGACCACTATAGTCAAAGATGATTGACAAGTAACATACTGTTTAGATTTGCGGTATGGTTCTTTTCTGGGCAAGAACTCCCTGTCTATTCATGCAGTATATCATGGATAAGAGCAGGGAGAGCAGGGATAACCTCTCATATGGTAAACAGAACAGAACCAGCATAAATGTATAGCAGATGTCAACAATGTTCAATAATTGAATGTACAACATATTTTAAGAAATATTAGTCTGATTTGAAGAGGAATATCAGAAAGTTCTGACTGGGGGAGAGGAGGAGCTGGGGATGGAGGAGGGTTATTAGCTCCTGAGTAACACGATGAAGCTGCTGATAATACTGGAAGGGCCTAATTTATAGGGATGCTGTGATAGGCATCGTATTCCTATAAGCAGACCTGGGCCAGCTGAGAGCCAGCTTATACAAGCTTGAATGACGTGGCCTGCCAGAACTAACGCTACAATTGATATGTGATTTGGCAAAACTGGACATGATGAGACTCAATCGTAGCAACATCTTACCTCCATGTGATCACTGCCAGTACAAGGGGAGCTGTCACCGTGATGATTAGATGCCTCCAGTCATTGACGAGATAAGCAATGCCGGGCAACAGCATAGTGCTGATAGACCAATCCAGACTAATTACAACCCCAGCAATCGTCCTGTGTGCAATATCAGCCCATTCTACACCTGATGAACAAAACAAATATGTTTTATTATTTAATAGACTGTCAGCCTGTGTATTAGGGATGCATATTTTTAAATGATTTTCTACAAAATTAAATCTTTACACCAGTAAAGTGCCTTTCTTTATGAGTGAGCCATTCAATAATTCAATCTACTCTTTCAAAACGCTACAGTCAAGAAAAAAAGAAGAAGTAATTTTATCATTTATTCACATTTATTCAACTAATTCATTCATAAACGCTACTAAATTCAGATACTAATCAGGTGTCAAGCTGCATCTGACATTACACACTGTAATAGTTGGTACTACATTTCATTTGAAACTCACAGGACTTTTGAAACTTACTTTATAACTCCTCTGTGTCTTAATGGAATAGTAAAGTGGGATGGACACTCTCAGTAGTTAGTCATCCGCATATTTTTGCCTAGTGTTTTTCGAATTTTGAAAATATTCTCTTTTGCTGGACATACTAGAATAGATATAGAATCGTGACTTTACAGATCGACGCACACTCTTAACGGCTTATATAGCCCACAACTTTTTAAGGTTGGATTCGATTAGAACTACAAACGCGAATAAAAAGTGTTAAAAAACTACAAACATGGCGGATGTGCGAGTCCGGCGGTTAAGTAGAGAAGTTTATATAAAGGGGTTTGAGTGACCAACTATCAGTATTTAACCTGACAAAAATACATTTATTCAGTCACAGTGTTGTAAATTTATAGAATTAAGCATATTAATTATAAAAAACATATTTGCCCAGGTCCAGGCATGTAGAGCACTCACACAGGACAATGGAGATTATGCTGATGCCTGTCAAGCCCATTCCAGTGAAGAACCTCATAACAGCAAACATGATGAAGGACTGAGAGAATGCACTGGCCACCCCAAATGAAATAGATATCAGGTAAGACATCATCAGCATTCGTTTCCTACCGTACCTGGAATTAGGAAAACAGGTCTTGGTTACTGATGTAAAAAGACGTTTTGTCTACTGACAAATTGGGTCTCACTTGGGAACCCCACCTCTGAGTTTTAAAAATGGCCAATGGAATTGGTGAGTGGAAATTGTATACCGAGACACTCCCTTATGCATATTGGTAAATTAGATGGCAGCACGCATCCACTTAAGCCAGGGACACACAAAACGACTGTTAGGCTGATTATGAATGAACTTTCGTTGTTATGACTGATCATGCTCAAACGCACTGAATCAGGGACAATTGCGTTGAGTCTGTGTTTACAGTCAGTGTGAAAAATTATGCAGTGTGCTGTATCTTAAGATTCTAGTCTTAGAATTTAAGAAAAAGTCATTGTCAGTCCTCCTCACAACGATTTCTAGTTAAATATTTTAACATTTTTCTACGTTTAATATTTGCGTCTGATGACTCCGGCAATCATGCACGGAATATGTCACTGTTTCCTTGGAGACTACATTGGACAACTGGTACGGACGAAAAAAGATCCGAAGATGAAAGAAGGTCTTACCGGTTTGGAACGACATGAGGGTGAGTGATAAGAACAGAATTAAAATTGTTGTGTGAACTAACACTTTAAGGACCGTGTAATGCCGTTCCCTTTCGAAAGGGAACTCGAGCTGCGTCAGCTGACGCTATGGGGAACGCCTCCAGCGTGACCGGTGTCTGAGCTACTATCAAACCACAGCAATCCTATTGACCGGCGACAGCCTATGATGTCATCAAGGTGCGACCAGGAAGTATATAAGGGCGCCTTGCAAACATGACACCAGCATCTTCGTCTTCAGGGACTGTTTTTGTCTGAATGCTTCAAATCAAAGGTAATCCAGATTCATTTATTTTCTGCCTGGGATTAAGAGCATGCACAGTCAAGCTCTTGTGGAGTCATTTGTTCGATTGTGTGTAATGTGAGCGAAGTTTTCAATCCGAGATCGCTCCGTTCTCGTCTAGCGCTCTTCCTGAGGGAAGAGCGTTTTTGCATCTGAGATTAGTGATGTGATCCCCGCTCACGCTGAGGCTGAGCGCGGATGCACGTCACATTCCCTCGGATGGGGTCGCCGATCGCCGCGAGGGGATGTTTCCCTCCGGCGATCTAGCGACTGACGAGACTAATCACGAATGCTCGTAGGGATGGCTGGTGAGAAGGGAAATTAATTTCTCAGCCATCCTGACTGTGTATGCTGAGCCGATGGCTGTTATGAGCGCGCTGCATGCAGGCTGCGGCCGTCATGTGGGCGCATTAAAGGAGAGATCGCTCGTTTAAACGGAACGATCGATTTCTCCCCGGCCATAAAACCGTCGGCTCAGTTGAGCTTTTCCATTCCTTCCTGATCTCCTGACTGAGATCGTGAGGGTATGGAAGAACCCATATTCAGTGTATTCACGGACATCAGCGGTGTTAAATGCTGATGTTTGGAGGATGGGTGTTCTAGCTCCAACCCTGCCATCTGAGCTTCTTTCAACTATGTTTCAAGAAGTTTAGATGGTGGGGCATACACGGCAGCGGGTCAGCCTGGTGCTACTTTTACGCCGTGTCGGTGTTGCAAGTATACTGGGAAGACCTGCTGAGGGATCTCAATCAGGGAAAATACCCTGACCCGCGGCGCAGCTGTGCGCCATATCAGCGATAGCAGGGCCTGAGGGCCAGTGTCACAGAAGCGCGGGTGGTGGTGTCCGAGGACCCGCACACCGCTGAGATCCGGGTCCCAGGCAGGCGGGAGGCGTCACGGTATACGGACCAGTGACGGGGCCTGAGTGCCAACATCGCCTCTCATGCTCCCCGCGGTTAAGGGCGGGGCGCAAAGAGGCGGACTCCCATATAAGAGGAATAGTATCACAACGCTGTTGGCGTGAAAGAAATATCCCTCCCTTAGGTGGGTGAGTTAAGAATTACATCTCATTTACTGCTCTTCTTCATTTTCTCCCCAGGCGCTTCTTACATCCGGCCCTGAGGGGGGCCATGACGATGATACTCTAGACCCCGCCTGGCTGGGCTGTGAGAAGCGCACCCTCAGGCGGTTGCGCTCCCAAACATGCATACTGTGAGTAAAACTTATGTGTGGATATCGTCGCGCAGGAGGCGAGCTGGTAAGTCCCCCTTGCGAGGGAAACATTTATTATTTATGTTGTGTGAGACTTCATGCTCCCCGCCAAGGGTTTGGGGATCACGGTATCGATGGAGGACAATAGGGCCCTGTAGTTCCCCTGTCCCGTGGCTAGAACGATTTTTTAGATGCCGTTATGTGGCATGTCTAGAGCTAGCTTTGCTAGGAGAGAATAGCCGCCATTGTATGTACAGCTGTGCGAACAGTTTTTTTGCCTTCTCTCTGTGTGATGAAGCAGTATTGAGGCAACCGCTCATTCTTGTAGGAATGTGCTGTTGTTTTAGGCGAGTGTGCTCTCCTAGTCAAACAGGAAGCTCTTAGCCACCCCAGGGTAAAGCGGTCAACGTTGCCCTTCGTGGAATTTCATAGACGGGAGGGTGAGTTTAGGCTTACGCACGAACTACAGATTTATGTCTAGCCTCGCAGGGCTTAGACGGAGTATTATTGAGGTTTTTTCGCTTCCCCGAGCCGCGTATAATACTCTTATGTAGGCTGGCCCTCTCCGGGCCACTGCATCGGTTGGCCTAGGCTTTTGCGGGATGGTGGGCATTTCTTTCCAAAGAAGGAAAGTAATTATCGCCAGAGGCCCTCGGTTTGAATATTGCAGGGCATTTTCTTTCGCATCCCTAGTCAGCCTCCTCTTACATTAGAGTCGTCCGGCCAAGGCCCGCCCCCTTCTCTGCGTTTTGGGGTTTTTAGTAATGCAGGTTGGTGTGAAGCAGAATGAACAGCGACTTAGCCAGTGGTCGTGGGGCGGGGTTTGGCGTCCCACGCTTGTACGCAGGTGGGCTATTTTTGCGAAAACCCCGCTTTCCAGAGCTTGTTGTGGCTGCCACCTTCTGGCGGCCCCTGGCCCCATCCTGGAGGATGTTGGGCCGGTGGGTAGCATATTTGTGAATATTTTTTTGCCCTCTGCTCTGTGTCTTCTGCTCCACCTTTTAGGGCTCGGGTTGAGCTGCACTCGCAACCTGCGTGCTTCGTAATGGTTCGGTCGGATGCTCCCCTGGAAGCCGAAGCATTGCCATGGCTGACGCCCTAGCGTGAACGGTAGGCCGCTGCATGAAGGAAGAGTGGCCGCCCTGACGCAGGTGACGTAAGTTGTACTCCCCTCGCTTTGAGGGTCTAGGTACTTTCTGCTGAGTACACTGCTTTTGGCAATGTGTTTAGGCTATGTCTGTAGGCACTGCCGGATGGGACTGCGTCATCGCATGGAGGACCCCGTGAGCCTCCGGGATGAAGCCAGCCCCGGGAGGGGCATGGGCTACCAGCTGGCTGTGAGCAGCCAGCTTGGGCAGTCCTGGCAGTGGACTCTGAGCAGGAGGCCTCAGCAGGCCTCCTTGCGGGTGAGTCGCGACATCGGGCCAATGTGCGCCTGGGAGGAATATCCCCGACGATGTCGGCTTCAGCAGTACCTCGTCGACAAGCAGGACCATCATGGCCTCCCTGGGGTGATTCCCCAGGTGGTAACTGGATGTCTAGGTCTTCGTCAGCCAAGCAGACAGCCACTGTCAGCCCGACTTGGAGCGGCCAGCATTCATCCGACCTGCCAGCGAGGATTCGTCGCTGGCATGGCTACAAGCCCAGTTAGTAGGCCTCCCTAGGCCTCCCTGAGGGCCTGCTGGGGTGCAGCAGGCCTTGCCGGGCTTCCCTTGAGGGGGTATTCCCGTGCTTCAGGTGTTAGACGGCAGGTAGTAGGCCTCACCAGGCCTCCCTGAGGGCCTGCTGTGGTAGCAGTAAGCCTCGTCTGGCTTCCCCCAAGGGGTCGTTCCTGGGTTTCAGTCACTGGATGATAGGTAGTAGGCCTCGCGGGGCCTCCCTGAGGGCCTGCTGGGATGCAGCAGGCCTCATCTGGCTTCCCCTGAGGGGGTACTCCAGGGAACTAGCGCTGGATAACAGTTCCTGGGTTCCAGTCACCAGATGGCAGGTAGCAGGCCTCACCAGGCCTCCCGGAGGGCCTGCTGGGTTGCAGCAGGCCTCATCTGGCTTCCCCTGAGGGGGTGGTCCAGGGCCTCGGCCACTGGGTGACAGGGATTAGGCCTCGCTAGGCCTCCCGGAGGGTGAGCCCCGGTTCCCGGTTCCTATGACAGTGAGCATGGTTGCTAGCCAGGGCGGCTAGCATGATCTGCTATCAGGTAGCAGGCCTCACCAGGCCTCCCTGAGGTCGTTCCCTGGTCTCAGTGCCGGCTACGAGTAGCCTGGCAAGTAGTAGGCCCTGCGGGGCCTCCCAGGGGGAATGAGTTCCTTGGACGGAGACACATAACTGGCTCAAGCTGACAGCTAGTGGTTCCTGCCATCAGGCTTCGGTCCTAGCCGGCAGCACCTGATGGCGGGCGCATACTCTAGCACGACGAGTTTACACTGCTGCTATGCGGTCCTTACAGGACAGGGACTTGCATAGGTTGCCTACAGCATGGTACCTACCAGGCAGGCTTAAGAGCTCCCCTCTTAGGAGGGTTGTCTGTGAGCTTACGGCCGCCTGGGCCTGGTCAGTTGGTCGTAGGCCCCTCGGGGCCTCCCTGTGAGATCAGCCTGTAGGCCTTCTCAGGCCTCCTGAGCACCCCTGTAATGTATGTGCTCGGTAGATCCTAGGATCGAGCAGCTGACTCCCCTCGCTAGCAAGGGTGGGAAAGCACTACGCTGAGCGCTGTTCTCCAGGATAGCCCGTCTCTGAGTTCCGGCCTGAGGCGGACACTGCCAGTTCGCAGTCCCTCAGCTTGATGCCTCTCCAGAGGCGAGTTTCCAGAGGCTCTGTTGTTAACAGACTGGGCTGGCAGACGGAAGCGTCCCGCATAGTGACGCCAGGTCAAGCCTCCCTGGTGGCATTCGGTGAAGTTCTTCCCGAATAGTGACTGGCTGGGGCGCCCTCGGGTCCCCTAGCCACATTCCCTTAAAGGAACCCCTTCTGTCGAACAGGTTGGTTCCAGGCCTTTGAGCGGCCGGGGTAGGGTACATGAAGGTGCCCCAAGGCCACAGCTCGGGCTATGACCGTAGGGAATGCTGTCACTGACAGCCTAATGTGACCAGAGGGGGAATGGTTCAGGCATTTCAGTTGAATTTGCTTGTCCTGACAGTTGTCACTGCCAGTAGGCATGCACTCCCCTCGGCATGGCGGCGTGGGTATATCGTTCCCCATAGCGTCAGCTGACGCAGCTCGAGTTCCCTTTCGAAAGGGAACGTCCCCGGTTACGACTGTAACCTTAGTTCCCTGAGAACAGGGAACGAGACGCTGCGTCACTTTTGCCATGCCTCGGGGCCTGCCTGCGAACAGTCCCTTCAGACGAAGAAGCTGGTGTCATGTTTGCAAGGCGCCCTTATATACTTCCTGGTCGCACCTTGATGACATCATAGGCTGTCGCCGGTCAATAGGATTGCTGTGGTTTGATAGTAGCTCAGACACCGGTCACGCTGGAGGCGTTCCCCATAGCGTCAGCTGACGCAGCGTCTCGTTCCCTGTTCTCAGGGAACTAAGGTTACAGTCGTAACCGGGGACGTTTTCTGTACAGTAGCCTATATAAATGCGTGCGCACTCGCCTTTCAATTATGCAATGTGTCAAAAGACTATGTATCTTTGTTTCATAATATTAGATTAATGTTGGGAAACTTTAACAAGTAGATAAAGTACCATATTTGAGATTGATTGTAGCCTATTTGAATGCATCACAAAAATCCTGTGCTTTATGGGCACTGTTATTGATAAAAGGATAAAGTGAAATTGTTTGATAAAGGCCTATTACATACCTAATTTAATATTTTGCGGTAAACATAAATCCAATCAGTTATCCAGATGGCAACAACTTGACGTGATCAAATGTAAACGATGAGCCAATCTGCTTGACAGGATCAATGCGATCACATGTATTCTGGCAATGTGTAAAAACAGCCAGAATAACCTCTACAGTAAATTATTTATGATAACAAGCTAAATTACATTAGACATACAGTCTAAATTACATTAGACGCCGATCTCATATTCCCTCAGATTGGATACTTATAAAGCATTCGGCTTTTTTGTGAGTCACACACTGCTTTTACGCTGGTGTCATATGCTCTCTGCTTGATTGTTAATATTTATATAATGTTATCCAAGAAGAGTATGTCAAAAAAAAAAAATTCTACTGAGTAGTGCGCATGGCTACAAGCCCAGTTAGTAGGCCTCCCTAGGCCTCCCTGAGGGCCTGCTGGGGTGCAGCAGGCCTTGCCGGGCTTCCCTTGAGGGGGTATTCCCGTGCTTCAGGTGTTAGACGGCAGGTAGTAGGCCTCACCAGGCCTCCCTGAGGGCCTGCTGTGGTAGCAGTAAGCCTCGTCTGGCTTCCCCCAAGGGGTCGTTCCTGGGTTTCAGTCACTGGATGATAGGTAGTAGGCCTCGCGGGGCCTCCCTGAGGGCCTGCTGGGATGCAGCAGGCCTCATCTGGCTTCCCCTGAGGGGGTACTCCAGGGAACTAGCGCTGGATAACAGTTCCTGGGTTCCAGTCACCAGATGGCAGGTAGCAGGCCTCACCAGGCCTCCCGGAGGGCCTGCTGGGTTGCAGCAGGCCTCATCTGGCTTCCCCTGAGGGGGTGGTCCAGGGCCTCGGCCACTGGGTGACAGGGATTAGGCCTCGCTAGGCCTCCCGGAGGGTGAGCCCCGGTTCCCGGTTCCTATGACAGTGAGCATGGTTGCTAGCCAGGGCGGCTAGCATGATCTGCTATCAGGTAGCAGGCCTCACCAGGCCTCCCTGAGGTCGTTCCCTGGTCTCAGTGCCGGCTACGAGTAGCCTGGCAAGTAGTAGGCCCTGCGGGGCCTCCCAGGGGGAATGAGTTCCTTGGACGGAGACACATAACTGGCTCAAGCTGACAGCTAGTGGTTCCTGCCATCAGGCTTCGGTCCTAGCCGGCAGCACCTGATGGCGGGCGCATACTCTAGCACGACGAGTTTACACTGCTGCTATGCGGTCCTTACAGGACAGGGACTTGCATAGGTTGCCTACAGCATGGTACCTACCAGGCAGGCTTAAGAGCTCCCCTCTTAGGAGGGTTGTCTGTGAGCTTACGGCCGCCTGGGCCTGGTCAGTTGGTCGTAGGCCCCTCGGGGCCTCCCTGTGAGATCAGCCTGTAGGCCTTCTCAGGCCTCCTGAGCACCCCTGTAATGTATGTGCTCGGTAGATCCTAGGATCGAGCAGCTGACTCCCCTCGCTAGCAAGGGTGGGAAAGCACTACGCTGAGCGCTGTTCTCCAGGATAGCCCGTCTCTGAGTTCCGGCCTGAGGCGGACACTGCCAGTTCGCAGTCCCTCAGCTTGATGCCTCTCCAGAGGCGAGTTTCCAGAGGCTCTGTTGTTAACAGACTGGGCTGGCAGACGGAAGCGTCCCGCATAGTGACGCCAGGTCAAGCCTCCCTGGTGGCATTCGGTGAAGTTCTTCCCGAATAGTGACTGGCTGGGGCGCCCTCGGGTCCCCTAGCCACATTCCCTTAAAGGAACCCCTTCTGTCGAACAGGTTGGTTCCAGGCCTTTGAGCGGCCGGGGTAGGGTACATGAAGGTGCCCCAAGGCCACAGCTCGGGCTATGACCGTAGGGAATGCTGTCACTGACAGCCTAATGTGACCAGAGGGGGAATGGTTCAGGCATTTCAGTTGAATTTGCTTGTCCTGACAGTTGTCACTGCCAGTAGGCATGCACTCCCCTCGGCATGGCGGCGTGGGTATATCGTTCCCCATAGCGTCAGCTGACGCAGCTCGAGTTCCCTTTCGAAAGGGAACGTCCCCGGTTACGACTGTAACCTTAGTTCCCTGAGAACAGGGAACGAGACGCTGCGTCACTTTTGCCATGCCTCGGGGCCTGCCTGCGAACAGTCCCTTCAGACGAAGAAGCTGGTGTCATGTTTGCAAGGCGCCCTTATATACTTCCTGGTCGCACCTTGATGACATCATAGGCTGTCGCCGGTCAATAGGATTGCTGTGGTTTGATAGTAGCTCAGACACCGGTCACGCTGGAGGCGTTCCCCATAGCGTCAGCTGACGCAGCGTCTCGTTCCCTGTTCTCAGGGAACTAAGGTTACAGTCGTAACCGGGGACGTTTTCTGTACAGTAGCCTATATAAATGCGTGCGCACTCGCCTTTCAATTATGCAATGTGTCAAAAGACTATGTATCTTTGTTTCATAATATTAGATTAATGTTGGGAAACTTTAACAAGTAGATAAAGTACCATATTTGAGATTGATTGTAGCCTATTTGAATGCATCACAAAAATCCTGTGCTTTATGGGCACTGTTATTGATAAAAGGATAAAGTGAAATTGTTTGATAAAGGCCTATTACATACCTAATTTAATATTTTGCGGTAAACATAAATCCAATCAGTTATCCAGATGGCAACAACTTGACGTGATCAAATGTAAACGATGAGCCAATCTGCTTGACAGGATCAATGCGATCACATGTATTCTGGCAATGTGTAAAAACAGCCAGAATAACCTCTACAGTAAATTATTTATGATAACAAGCTAAATTACATTAGACATACAGTCTAAATTACATTAGACGCCGATCTCATATTCCCTCAGATTGGATACTTATAAAGCATTCGGCTTTTTTGTGAGTCACACACTGCTTTTACGCTGGTGTCATATGCTCTCTGCTTGATTGTTAATATTTATATAATGTTATCCAAGAATAGTATGTCAAAAAAAAAAAATTCTACTGAGTAGTGCGCCATATCATAGCCAGACCGATAAACAAACACAGAGTTAACTTCGGGCCAGGCGTGTTCGTCCGATGAAACCATCTCAGTCTGGCTCCATCGTAAAAGTTTTATGCTGTTCTCTGACTGCCAAAGATTAAAATCTGCACCAGTCGAAGGAAACAATCTGAAGTGTGTTCAGTTCAGTCTTAGAATGTTTCAGCTAGTCCTTCAGTGTAGGGCTAAACGATATAGACAAAATTTCATATCTCGATTTTCATGCCAGATATCTCGATATCGATACAATACGATATGACTACGTGTTCGGTGAAAACCAAGCATTTCTCAGAAAAATAAAAAGATTTAAGCCTACATTTCAAAAATTTGTCTCAGAAAATGTATTGTTTTTAAGCCTTTCACATGTACGATCACACAGGTGTAATCAGTCTAGGCTGGTCCTTGGAGCGTATGATCAAGTGCATCACATGATCAACTGCTAAATCCAAATGTTGAATTTAGCCAGAGACAGGTGCGCTCAGAGCTGTCATATACCAGTACTTTTCAGTGTTTTCAACCACATACTGTTTATTTTAGGTTTCAAACATATAAATTCACATAAGTACTAAAAAAAACAATACATTTAGAGTTTGTAAAATACACACTGATGTCTATAGAAGAGGTAATAATAATCCTTTCCATTATAATTCGACACGTTTTATTCATATCAGATACACATTGTGTAAGTAACTTCAATCTTTACTCTATTCTATTCCCAGTTCACCAGCCACTTTTAAGTATTTCGGGAGAAGAGGATGAATTCACGTGTTGTAAACATAGAGGTTGTAAATTGATGTTTGTTGTGACTGCCAGAGTTGTATGCAGGCTGAGTGCAGAGAGGGGAAATCTATATCGTCTGTATCGTTGCTTTTTTCGATAGTAATATCTTGACAGTTCATAATATATTGATAATGATATATTGTTCAGCCCTAAGTTCAGTGTGTCCCCAGCCTTCGGGTTTTGTCGTAACCTACCCAGCACCCCACATAAGTTCCAGAAGGTTAGTCCCCCATGCCAACGAGTTGGAAAGGAAAATGGAAATGGAGATGAAGATGAAGATGGTCTTAGCTGCTGATCCTTTTACATTTTATTTCACAGGTGTGCTTCGGTTCTCAATTCCTTTTTTTTTTTTAAAACGGCTCCACCCAGAGATTGTAGAATCTTGCAAATAAATAAGGTGTCTCCTAGCCCACACTGCCTTTGTGCCTCTGTTCCCTTAGGTTCTTCCTCTGGAATCTGCCAGAGCAGGGCTGTCACGAGACACATCAGGTTTAAAAAACATCCAGTAAGGAACTGTTTCTGTGCAAATAGGCTCACTAGAGGAAACACGTATTTGCATAGGCCCTGGGGCCAGCTGTGTGTCAAGAAACCTGTGCCAATGGGAGCCTCTGTCAAGGACCATAGAAAGGCAAGGTCTGACCGCAGCTGCAGATGCCATATGCCCCAGGAGCCTCTTTTTAGGGGGATGCCCACTGCGATTAGCAGACTGCGGAGGCCTGGTGACAGCGTTGTTATGCAAGGGTAGGATGTGCTTGATCCACTCAGTCTACTTCTTGACTGCTGAGAACTGCTGGGCAATGTCCCCAACAGTGTCACCAAAGAGGCTACCCTGTCAGCGTCGAGCAATCGTACATTGTCGGCAAGAAGGTTAAGCCCGAGATGAGGTTTTTGGACCACCAGAGTGGACATCATCTGGCCGAGGGCCTGCGCTGTGACTTCGAGCATAAAAGGTGCCCTCCACGACTTCTGAACCTCCTCGTGCTCTTCCAGGAAAAGATGCACTGATGCAGAAAGTGGATGTGTGAACTGTGTGCCGCACCCAGGAACCAATCATCCAGTTTTGAGCACCCAGGACACATTGGAGGGTTTCACTCTGCATCCGACTCAGCCTGAGCGACCATGCCCGAAGGGGGAAGTTCGGCTTCATCTTCCTCTGCAGAGGACATTAGTCCACTCTCCGATCTCTCTACCAACATCTGGTTGTCACCCGGAGGTTGTCACCCCCATGAGAAGGACTCACATCATCACTCTGTCACACTGTAACCGTCAGATCTCTCAGAATGTGCAGAGACAGCTTGCTGTGTAATAGAAGAGGGGACTCCAGCCTTCATGAGGAAGGAGAATCTTGACCACAGTGTCAACATGGTCATGCCCTTGCAGGCAAATTCCAATCTGATTAATTGTTTTAGTGAATAGGCTAATCCTAAACTCTCTCTCTCTCTCTCTCTCTCTCTCTCTCTCTCTCTCTCTCTCTCTCTCTCTCTCTCTCTCTCTCTCTCTCTCTCTCTCTCTCTCTCTCTCTCTCTCTCTCTCTCTCTCTCTCTCTCATGTGTTGCCTACGTAGAATTGTGAGTTCATTCTAGTGAATCAATCTGAGAGTTGGAAAGCCTGATTCATTTACATCATCTCTTGAAGGCCTAGATCTAAGAAGTCTTAGGTCTCACCTGTCGCTCAGCCAGCCAAAAATGGCTGCTCCAACCATCACACCAACAAAGAAGATGGTGGCTGTGGCTTTATTCAGACCTTTCCTGTCACACACCAATTCAAACTGAAAGAGGGACACATACAGTATCAGAGATACATCATTTTTCTTTTGAGCAGTGATGTTGTTTTGCTTAATGTCTAAATCAGATTTTTTACTGATGTAATTAATGCACTATCAACACTAAACAGAATTTAAACACTCCCCTTATCTCCCATTGGCCAGAGAAACAAAAATCCTAACCCCAAACTCATACTATTTGTTAAGCCAATGTTTGGGGGGAAACCCCAAAATTGCCTACTTTTTTATTTATAACTTTTAACATTTATTTAGGCTGAGAAGGACTGTGAAAACCATATTTAACAATCTTAAAATTAAATTATATAAAAAAATTTTTTTTGAAAAAAACAAACAAACAAACAGTGGATTACCTCAGTAGCCAAGGTTGATTTAAATGTGCTGTTGTCATATTCCCATCCATTCTGACACTCCACTACTTGAAGTTCTGTGCTGCTGGAGGAGTTTGACAGCAGGTGGAACTGGGGATGTGAGAACATACGACAGGAAGCAAGAGTCCCATCCTCCTGCACTGGAATACTGACAGTCAGTCTCTCTTCTTGACTCAGATTCCCAAGGATCCCATCAGCATCCAGAGAGCTGATGTCGCAGTGATGAGACGGGATGGCGGCGATAAAATTGTTTAACAGGAAGTGAAACGGCAGTGTGACTCTCGGAATCACCAAAAGGGCAATGATACTGATCTGGTATTTTCCAAACCCCCCAACCTCAGCCAACAGGTTCTCAAACTTCATCTTTGCTGATCAAATATTCGGATGTGGCTCAAAAAAAGCAATGAGGGTGATATGAACTTGAGCTTGTCCAACCAAAAGTCTAACTTACAAACTTACTGCTCTGATGTAGATCATTAACCTCTCACATACTACCTTGAAAGACATCCATACATAATATTCCTTTTCTATTCTGCCGTTTTTTCTTAAACACAAACAAACACATGCACGTACACCTAAGTAAAGAATGTTACAAACTTACAAAAACACTTCCATTTCTATATAATTCACAAATAGGCATGGATACCACACTGCACACACAGATGCATTAGCATTTTCCTTTAGTAAATTAACATCTAAGACAGAGAGTGTTTAAACTATAGTGGAAAGTCCGAACTTCCAGTCATTTGAACAGACTTCTGCCTGCTTAATAAATGACAGCGGTGTTGAACAATACATAGACAGACTGGGTACAAAGATTATACAGATTATAATATATAACATAATATTATTATCAATATAATATTAAGATTACAGTCATCGTTATGCTAAACAAACAATAGAAAATTGTTTTTGAAAAAAGTCTCTAGGGATCTCTGGACTTATTCTGCCCTGACATTTGTGTCTCACTTCCCAAAGTTAGACAGATAACGTTAGATAAACTCCTTCAACACGTAGGCTTGTGGGAGAATGCTGCTTTATTCCACACCACGATGAATATGTTGCAACAGAGTGAAACTACAGAAAGATGTAAATGATGGAGCTGCTTAGTTATCTCCAACAACATAACACTAATATAAATGAATTGCATATTTCTTAAATGTCTAAAATTCTGCACTACATAGCTTTATAATTAGTAAATATAATAAGCAGAATACAAATGAATCATAAACTTACAGACAATGCTTTCTACAGAGGATCATAAGATGATCCTCTGTAGAAAGCATAAGATGAATGGCTGCTTCAAGTTTGTTCTGTCTGACTGTTTCTGCATCCATGTTTCAGAGTCGAGTGCCTTCTCTCCTTGAAATATAAATATTTTGTAACAATGTAATGTATAATAATTTTATGACTCTTTACTGTCACTTGTGATCAAATTAACGCATGAATAAAAGTATGAGTTTCTTTCAAATAATAATAATACTTTTGAACAGTAATGTAAAGTTTACAGTTCTTGGTGTATGATGTAACAAATTGTATCCAAATGTGTGATCTCTTTTTTTTTTTGACAACACTGCAAGCCACGACTACTCTTTTTTTCTGTCACTACTGCCATCTAGAGGTTCAGTGATATAGTACAATTATTAGAAGGACTGAACATGTGGCAGCATAAACTTACATAAATTGTGTTCAGGTCCAGCAAAGCTTAAAGGTGCACTATGCAACTTTCCGTCCACTGGAGGGCACCTATTCAAAACAAATGTGTAGTTTGATGACGCACAGTTTGAGCGTAGCATCTTGGGACATGTGGTCTTCACCTCACAGCCGGTGGAAAATAGGACTTGGGCAGAAATCATGTTCATGGATGCGGTTATTAACGTTACTGTAGTGTAAAGCAGAGCAGGACCGAGTGTTGTGGAGCTGAGCACGGCCGCTGGAGAGATTGTTATACAAACACATGGCTCACGAACACCGGGACTTTTATTATGACGGGACGGGACGGGACACATTCGCCGGGCGCCTGCAGTATTTCCGCTCTTCCAGTTATGATTATGAGCTCTGTTTATCATATTAGATACATTTAAGTGTGTTGAAAATTATGTTATGACGTTACTCCGTGCGTTCACTTGTTCACACTTGGACACATTTGGGATATTGTAGGTGCTCAACTGAACAAAATATATAACACTGTCCTAGTGGTTTTTTGATATTTTACTGCAAAAATACTACATAGTGCACCTTTGATCAAAGCTTTTTTTTAAATGCATAAAGCTGTGTGAAACACACTGTCTGCTCTCAAACTCTACCAGGAACATTGGAATGGAATACAATCTAATAAAACAACTGTATATAAGTGCATACATTTGGATGCATGTTTGGCCAGCTAAATTGTCAAATGTGTGTTGGCAGTGCCTGTACAAAACCATCCTATAATTAAAAAAAAATCCATCCAGTGTTTTTTTTAATATCCTTATATGTTTACCCCTGTCTCAAATCGTCCGACCGTGTGACGTCACATGTTCGGACGCCCCTCCCACGATTGTTAACTGACAGCAGCGTTTTAACACAGACCCACCCTGAGTGAGCTCTGTCATCATCATCATCATCACAGCCCACTATTGTTGATATACTAGAGCAGAATGGCGTCTAAGCGATTGTGGTGTTCTGTTCTTGGGTGTAATAATGAACACAGCATTTTGATGTTCCTAAATCCAAACAGCGGAATATGCATTTGCTAAGTTTTGTTTTCAAAGTGAATAGTACCCCCGGATCAACGTCAATGCTTTCATGTTTGTGTGATTAATTTCTCACCAGACTGCTTTATAAGCAGTATAAAGGTCAGTACAAAGCAGGTTTTGCTAAGAAGCTGCTCCTGACAAAAAGGATCAGTACCAACTATTCGTGTTCCTGCTGCACCTCCAGAAGAAGTGAGCGTAGTTTGAAACGCTTGCATGCGTCACAATGAATGCAGTTAAAGTTAACAGGGTAAGTTACATTACGGCATGCTTTCTATGTATGACGTTCTCAATATAATTCATAATCCCACGTTTATAATTAACAATGCGTTATGGTTATTGGGTTATGACAAACTGTGTACGCTGGTGATAAAGTTAACGGGGTCACACTATACTAAGCTTACTTTTGTAGATGGTTTATAGCAGTGTCTGTTACTGATTAAGTCACAAAAAAATGTGTTGTAACAGTTATTACACTGCATAGATAATGCTACACATTACTGACAAGCCTATATTTACCGGAAAAAAAGTTTTTATTGGCATTAGTTGTAACATCAGTCTGCCAATGAACTAACATATACATCAGTAAACACATAGCATTTGTATCTCACTACGCTAACGTTACCCTACCAGAACATACAAAGATAGATCAAAGTGACATTACGTTAACCAACCATTCAGAAATGTCCTGTTTGAGCCTTAATTTTTGAATTTCGTTGGGGCTATCATTTTGTTCCGGGTCCGAATCTGATGACTCTCAAAGACTCCTGTTGACATTCTTTCTCCAAAATATACCCTTTACTGTTGTCAAGGCAACACTCCACTTGTGTTGTGTCAAAAACGCCCAACAGAACAGAGGGGCGGGGTGAGCAAAGCTCATTATCATTTAAAGTCGCATGCACTAATATGGCTTGCTGGAAACAGAGCTGTTTTTGACCGGGTTAAAATGAGTGTTTTCTTACAATACTAATGAGAATTTATTTAATTAAGGTATATTATAAACTTTTCATTTAGACACTAAAGAATCATATTAACTTGTACAAAAATGGCATTATATGACCCCTTTAAACACACTACTCATTCAGGCCTCCTCCCTTTTATTGCTCCTCCTCTGTTAATTTATTTATTTATTTTTTGCATATGCCTTGGGCAGAAATAATTCAAATGAGGGATATTGTGATGTGTGTGTTTCCAGAAGAAAACTTAAGACTACAATCAAGGCTTTTAAGGGAGAGAAACCATCCTTACTGATAAAGAGAATAACTCCCTTTGGAGTGGACTTTGTGCTTTGTAACTTTGGAGACCTTTATTCATGCTCAAACAGCAACATTACATTCATGAAAATTTAGTTGAAAGTTGAAGATGTAAAAAAGCATAACTGATTAACTAAATATGTATATAAAGCTAGGTAATGCATGGGCAAAAACTGACATTGATTTCTCGATTCCTAGAGGTTATAAAAACAAGTAAATCAGTATACCATGTTTTGTTTATATCAAAAGATGGGATATGATGGCAAGTAAATGTATGAATCTTGTTACTATAATTTGTGCATTTGAAGTGATTTGTATCATTGGGTTGAGTTTGTAGAGATGGGCAAATTTAAAGGGACGGTACTCTGATCCTCTGTTGTGAAATAGACAGGTCTCTTTCTGTAATAAAGCAAATTATTGTGAATTTTAAAATTAGAAAACAAACTAAATAAGGCAAACAAAAGGATACAATATAACAAACTAAAGTGAAAGCATTTTGTCTATTTGCTTTTGTTTTTCTTATACCTTGTTCAATATCTTCTATGGTTTCTGGTAATCTTGCGTTCTGGGTTTCAGGGAGAAGCAAAGCGATGAGACCAGAAAAGATGGCCACTGTGCAGAAAATGATCTCTGGGAGGAGAATCCACATGTCTACTAAGAGCATGATAAGAGGACAAATGGATGCAGCCAATCGTGCCATAAAACTTGTGTAGCCAAGACCATTCTGCCTATAGATGTGAAAGGGAGATAACAGAAGCATTTTCAAAAATGAGTGTGCTTAATCATTTGAAAGGGGACATGGTAGATTCTAACCTCATGACTGTAGGATAGAGCTCAGTTGTGTACAGGAAGACAGCTGTGAACGAAGCTTCTGAAAGTCCTTTACCCAACACTGCAATCACAGTCCGAAAAGTCCAGTATTCTAAAACCCCAGACATTCACACGGAAGAGGTCAGAGAAAAGCATCAGGCAACCAAATAACACCTCACATACTATGCCGAATTATAAAAGATGGGTAAAACAGTTTTTGCAAAGCAGTGGTTCTTAAAAAGTTATTTACGGTTCTACGTCGATCCACAGAGTGACACAAAACAGTATCAAAATGTATCCTTAAAAAGAAAATTTCCTTATAATTTCTTAATATTACCAAGTGTGAAATTGAAATGATTGAGTTTTTGGTTTTTAAATATCTTAATATATCCATTTCAGTGGTTTTAAAGGCAAATAATTTGTCATACAAAAATAATTGTGGTCATGATAAACTATGTCTATTCTTGTTGTGAGGGAACCTGTGTTTTATTAAGTCTAGGCTTGCATAATTTTGTTCATGATTTTCAAGGATGGACAATCATCCCATGTTTCAAAATGAATAGAGTTTGGCTGCTGTATGGCTTTTGACATCAGCATCAACAAGTGTTTTCTCACCCCTTTTGAAAGCGGATGCACATATGTATTTTGGTATCTTATTTTATAATTTGTATTTAGGATAGTTTTTTCCTGCTGGCCTTTACCCTATTGGAACCATAGTTTTGTTTTTGGTTGTATTTTTTTAGAACCACGCAAGTGCACTGGCAACTAAAGGGCTTATTTGCTTTAAACTGAAAAGACACATTTAATCTACAAACCTGTAGGTGTGATGATGTTGATGAGTATGCAAAATCCTGTGAGCACCAGTGTCCCACTTTGAGTGACTCTACGGCCGACATTGTTGAGACTATAGTAGCAGAGGATTTTTGCTGGCACCTCTATGGCTGAATAAATGAAGTGCGTCAGGTAAAGATTGAGCCCAAAGCCGGTGATGTTTAGGCTGATGCCGTAGTATGTGGAAGCAACTCCATACCTACAAAAAGGGAAGATGAATGAAGGCTCATTGCTTCCACATAATCACTAAATAGGACTTTCTTCGGTTCTAAAATAAAGTACACACACAAAAACCTACCACACTATTCCGGTAAAGAGTGTGAGTCTCCTTAGCTGTGGGGTTTTGACTAGGTCTAAGTAAGTGTAACTGTGGCCCTGTGGAACCAAAGTTGACACAGTGGACAGAGACTAAGATAGAAACAGAAAGAAAGGTGTTATTGTTGAAATAAGTTCTTTTCAAATATTTAAATGATAGCAAACATAGATGGCGAATGAAACTGTTTACCTCTGGCTTGACTATAGATGTGAAGTCTTTTCTCTTATTAAAAGTAGCACACTTTTGCAGATACTTGTATGCTGTTTCTGCCTTTCCATTGGTTATCAGCCATCGCGCTGATTCAGGGATCCACCTATTAAAGTATTAACCAATCATTTTCAATCGTGATTCTTTCAATCATTTATCCATATATATATATAGTATATCAAATGTTTCTTGAGCAGTAAATCAGCAAATTAGAATGATTTCTGATGGATCATGTGACGAAAACTGCAGTAATGAAGCTGATAATTCTGCTTTGCACCACAGGAATAAATTATATTTTACAGTAAAATATATTCAAATAGAAATTTATTTTCATTTATAAGAGAGGGAGAGTTTTACTATTAAATACTATTAGATACTATTATGTAATTTGCAATGTGAGTGACTTATGGGCCTATCTATGCTCTTTTAGGACAAGGGGGGTGCTGGTGCTCTTGTATGTACGCAGCACTAAAAGTTTTATTATTGTTGCGTTTACTGATGTGATGTGTGAGAGAATAAAAAACAAACTTTCCAGCTGAGGAAATAACATGGTGACATTACAAACAGGCTCTGGCAGTAAGGAAGATTTGGGACTTCATAAAATATAATGGTATTCCCTTACCACCAGGTTGCTGTAGCAAGTAGAATAGGAGAGGTGGCAGTAATAATCAGCATCCTCCAGTCAGTGCACAGATAGGCAAAACCAGCCAGCAGCATGTTGCCTAAAGTCCAGGAAACACTGCTGAACACGCCGATAAATGTACGGTGCTTAGTGTCCACCCACTCAACATCTGCAGAACAGATCAAATGTAATCATTAAAGGGGTCATATAATGCCATTTTTGTACAAGTTAATATGATTATTTAGTGTCTAAATTAAAACTTTGTAATATACTTCAATTTAAAATTCTATTTAGTATTCTAAGAAATCACTCATTTATCCTGGTGAAAAACAGCTCTGTTTTCAGCAAGCCATTTCTGTGCATGTGCCTTTTATGTTAATGAGCTTTGCTCAACCGGCCCCTCTGTTCTGTGGGGGCTTTGAGTGTGAAGCGTTGCTTAGACAACAGGAAAAAGTTTGACAACGCGAGTCTCTCAGGACCCATCTGTGCAAGTTCAACCGTATCAATTCGATATATCAGATATATCAACATCAAAATGACTGCTGTGTTCATTATTACACCCAAGATCAGACCACCACAATCGCTTAGACGCCATTCTGCTCCAGCGTATCCACAATGCGGACAGCTTGTGCTCGCTCAGGGCGGTTCTGAGCTGAAATGCTGCTGTCAATCAACAGTCGTGGGAGTGGTGTCCGATTGTGTGACGTCACACATCGAACGGCTTGATTTCAGACAGGTGAAAACATATAAGGAGATTTAAAAAAAAAACTTGATGGATTTTTATCATTATAGGATGGTTGTGTACAGTCACTACCAACACACATTGCTGTATAATCAACTTGTAAAAGTGCATCTTTTGAGAGAGAGAGAGAGAGAGAGAGAGAGAGAGAGAGAGAGAGAGAGAGAGAGAGAGAGAGAGAGAGAGAGAGAGAGAGAGAGAGAGAGAAATTACAGTTTTCAACTTATTAATAATAATAATAGATTTTATTTATAATGCACTTTTCATTCCGAAGAATCTCAAAGTGCAACAGGGGGGGGGGGGGGGGGATAACAACAAAAAATGAATAACAAGTAAAAATATAGAATACTACAAACAATCAACCAACACAGAAAACAGAACAGAAAACAGAAAACAGAGCTGATGGTGAACAGAAACAGAGCTGATGGTGAACAGAAAACAGCTGGTGGAAGTCTCTGTTAGCTCCGCAGCACACTGTGGTCCACTCCATGTTTCAGATTTCTCCCAGCGGCAGTGTCCTGATGACATCGCCGAGGCAGACAGCTGAAGACCAGATGATGGGTCTTCATGACGATTCAAACGATGGGGATCACCGCAGCACCATGCAGGAGGCAGAACAATTTTTTCGGGCACTTCTGTGGACACACCGGGGTCGGCGCAGAAGTCCAAGCCGCTCCACGGCCGCAATGCAGGACGGAACAGCGGCGCAGCCGAGAAGCGGAACATCCCAACATCATGCCGGACGCCGATTACGATGGCCCAGATGACGCTAGCCCGGTGCAAACTTCAGCCACCATGCAGCTTATGCCCAAGGGAGACCACCAGTGAGCAGTCGCGGCGAGAAACATCAAATGTCCTCCAAACCAGAACCAACCAACCGCAGCAATTCAAACGTAAACATTAGAAGCGGTGGAAAACGGCGAAACGAGGAACAACGTCCTCTCAGTGGCTGCCAGCAATCAGCAACAGCCCCAATTGTAGCTCTGACTGTTAGACTAGTCACAAACATAAGGAAATAAAATAAAATCTAAATCTAATAGTACATTAACATGATCATTTGTGGGTGGAGAAGCGGCGAACAGACGACGCCAGCGTCCTCTCCCCCACGTAATACACAAAAAAAAAAAAAAAAAGGTCAATTGGCAACATGACTGGGTATAAAAAGAACCTCTCAGAGTGGCAATGTCTCTCAGAAGTCATGATGGGCAGAGGATCACCAATTCCTCCAATACTGCGGCAAAAAAATTGAGGACCAATATCAATATCAGAAAAGAGTTTATCATGACTTCTACAGTTTGACTTCTCATGACTTCAGTTATCATCATCTACAGTGCATAATATCGTCCATCGATTCAGAGAATCTGGAACAATCTCTGTACGTAAGGGTCAAGGCCGGAAAACCATACTGGATGCCTGTGATCTTCGAGCCCTTAGACGTCACTGTATCACAAACAGAAATGTGATAAAAAACAACAACTGAAGGACTCCAAGATGGTGAGAAATAAGGTTCTCTGGTATTAACTTTTAGGCCTGAATTCTAAGTGGTATTTGTGGAGAAAACCAGGCACTGGTCATCACCTGTCCAATACATAGACCGGAAAAAAATATGGATGACGCGACTTCATCCATTTCCACTGACTAGAGTTGAAGCTTTCATACACAGCGCTGACACCTTGGGACAGAGTCTGCGCAATAGTGATTTCGGGACCGGAGTCTGTGCAGTAGAGAGCAGGAAGTACAGCCGCGAATCAAAAGCCCGCCCAGAATCTCACAGATGCAGAACGATTAATTATGTTGGTGTGAAATTAACAGTTATGGAAATTAAGCTAAAGCTCTAATCTGCTCCAAAAAACTCCCGAAAAAAGTCTGTTAGTTCCTCAGTTACAACTTCACTCAGAGAAGTCATCGATCTCAACTGTCATGAGGTCACACCCCGTTTTTATAGCACCAAATAACTAACTAAAACTAAACTTGAAATTAAATTATCATGATAAAAACTGCCTACAATGACATTAACTTTGAGGGAAAATATTTGAAGTTTAATTTGATTGTTTAGTTTCTCTCGCTTCCATTAGAAAACACGGAGGGGTGGCTATACTGGGACTGGCCACCAGGGCGATCGAAGCGCAGAGGCTTCAGTTATTTACAGGCCTGGTCCAATACAGTGTAAAAAAAACTAGGGGTTGGAACTCGACAGAATAAATAATAAAAAACTGAAAAAAGTCGGTATAAAACTCCAAATTATGCAAAAGATTAAATAATGGACTCACACGGGTTACTGATAAAGAGCCTGCATGCTCGAAAATATTTACATGTCACAAACATTTACAAAAATTTAAAAAAGCTACAAAAATGAACACATTCTATGTTTTTATTTCAAGAAGACAAAGGAGAGAAAAAAGTGTTCTTTCATAAAACATATATATTTTAATAGGCCTACTTAATATTTAATAAAAACTGCAACTTTGTGGTGAACCTTTTCACATTTATATAGTGCAGTATCATCATCCAGCTCCAAAAGTTTTGTTCTTATCCGAAAATGGCAGTGCAGCCAGACGACTGTTATTGACCTTGTTGGATTCTTTTAATTTTGGACCCTAAAGTGTTCAGACTTGACAAATGGCTTAATGTCCTTAAGAGTCCACAGGATACAATAGAGACGAAAAATACATAGCAAAGAAGAATTGAGGCAGTTAGGTTTCAGACCATACTTACTGAGCACGAATGATATGTTGGTGATTCCCGTCAATGCAAATCCAGTCAGGAAGCGGAAGGTAGCATACATGATGAAGGTGCTTGAGAAAGCGCTAGCAACACTAAACACTATAGCTAACACATATGACAACAGCAGCATGCTCCTACGGCCATACCTGAAAAAAAGCACATAGATGAGCAATGACCCGTCAGAGATTTAATACTGCATTCATTATATGATATGTTTCATTAAACTATATCACACTGGTGAATGATTCTTAATGGAGGATATTGGCACTTTACTTATCACAGAGCACTCCAAAGAACACAGCTCCAGTCATGACGCCCAAAAACAATATGGTGGCTGATGTTTTGGCCAGTCCCCTCCTGTCACAAACTAGATCAAACTGATTGAGAAATTAAGGAGAGAAAAACAGGAAGAAAATGTATAAAAAATATATCTGTGTATGTTTTAGTACAATACAAAAAGATAAAATATAAACATACTACTTGAAATTTAAAAGGGTCATATAATGCCATTTTTGTACAAGTTAATATGATTCTTGTCTAAATTAAAAGTTTGTAATATACTTTAATAAAAAATTCTCATTAGTATTGTAAGAAAACACAAATTTTACCTGGTCAAAAACAGCTCTGTTTTCAGCAAGCCATTTCAGTGCATGCGACTTTAAATGATAATGAGCTTTGCTCACCCTGCCCCTTTGTTCTGTGGGGCGTTTTGACACACACATGTGGAGTGTTGCCTTGACAACAGGTATATAACAGTCGGGCTGAAGCACTGACATTGGGTCACCACAGGAATGTTTCAATAGAGACCTTTATAAACCATCTACAAAAGTAAGCTTAGTGTGGTGTTAGCACTTTAACTTTATCATCAGTTTGTAACTACACAATAACCTTATGAACCCACGTTTATAATCATAATCCCACATTTATAAATTTAGGATTATGAATTATATTCAGAACGTCATACATAGAAAGAATGCTGTAATTTAAGTAAGTAAAATTTATTTGTGTAGATCTTTTCACAGATAAAGTTTTTCACAACAAAAGGAGGAAATACACAACATTTATAAAAACATTACAGTACCTAATCAGAATGAGTAACAAAAACAATAAATGGAAATTAAAAATAAACAGAAATGCACAAAAGATCGGCCTAAATAGAAGTTTTCACCTGTGTCTTAAAAATGTCCACTGAGTCCAGGCAGCGTAAGGAAGAAGACAATGCATTCCACAGTCTTGGTGCCACAGCTTGAAATGAACGTAACCCTCTAGTTTTAAAGTGTGTGTGGCGGGCAACTAAAATCTTTGACCTGTTGATCTTAGACTATGTAAGGACGTATACAGCTGTATCAGGTCAGAGATGTAACAAGGCACCTGTCCTTGTAGAACTCTAAAAGTAAGAACGTCTCGGTTACGTATGTAACCCTCGTTCCCTGAAGGAAGGGAATGGAGACGTTAAGTCAGTACTGACGAAATGGGGGTTTCGCTTAGAAAGCCAGCTGCCTTCAATCTCATTAGAATTTGAAATTAGAATTTGCCTAATGCAACCCCGCCCCACTGCATGGGTATAAACGGCGTTGCATAGCAGGGTGAGGAGCCGAGGCCGACCACCCTGGCCATACCAGCGGTACAGCGGATGTGGCATGGGGACGTAATGTCTCTGTTCACTTCTTTCAGGGAACGAGGGTTACATACGTAACCGAGACGTTCCCTTTCAGTCAGTACACTACAAGTTACATCAGTACTGACAAAATGGGGATCCCAGTCTAATCACGCCACAGCGGCTGTCTTCCAGTGTCCTGGGCTGACCTGTGCACCCTGCCTCGGAGTTTAACATGACTAGGGGCCGGCTCATATACCAAGGTACACTGGGAAGAATATTCCACTTGGAGAAATGCAATCACAGTCCCTACCCGTAGGAAGGACTTAGGAATACACGTATGACCCACGTATGGGGTGCATACGGAGAACCTGGAGTATCCAGCCACAGGTGGAAACGTTTTTCAACCCCAGGGGTGGCAAGGGTCTTGCCAAGGGAAGACACGTGCTCAAGGAGACTTACCGTGGAGAATACAAATGTGACGGTTGGCCTGCGGCACGAGGGCTGGGACCATTCGGACATGCACTCTGGTGCCGGCATCAACAGTGCTGGAAGAACTCAGGGCCTTCGGGGAGGCTCACCTGAGCGAATATAAGCGCACATATCCAGTCCGTTTTTGGAGGGGAATGGCGCAGCAAGCGAAGACACCAGCGTGTGTCCAGTCACTGGCCATCTGGGGGCGAGTATACGAGAGGACACAGGCTCCACTCGCAGATTATAGAACCTAGTGAATGTGTTGGGTGTTGCCCAGCCTGCAGCTCTACAAATGTCTGTCAGCGAGGCTCCACACGCTAAAGCCCAAGAGGCAGCTGCACTTCTAGTGGAGTGTGCTTTTACCCCAAGGGGGCATGGCAAGCCCTGAACCTGGTAAGCCAGGACAATGGCGTCCACTATCCAGTGAGACAGCCTCTGCTTGAAGAGAGCCTTCCCTTTCTGCTTCCCTCCATAACAGACAGAGCTGGTCTGAGGTCCTAAAGCATTGCGTCCTGTCTACATAAGCGCAAAGGGCGCGTACTGGACAGAGCAGTGCCGAGGCTGCCTCCTCCAAGAGCAGCGCTTGCAGGTTCACCACCTGGTCCCTGAAGGGGGTGGTAGCAACCTTGGGCACATTTCCCGTTGGGTGGCAAAAAAATCCAAGCACGCTTCGTCAACTGAAAATGCCTACAGGTCTCCTACCCTCTTGATCAAAGCCAGAGCAAAGAGAAGCGCTGTCTTCATTGACAGGAAATTAAGCTCCACCGTCTGCAGTGGCTCGAAGGGAGCCATACGCAGGACAGTTCACCTCTGAGCGGCCTATCTCCGGTCAGCTGCTTAGCCTGCTGTTTAGCCGGCTTTGGGGCGGAGACAGGCTGTGCGGCCCTCCTGCGGACACCTCCGCACTTCGGCTCAGGTGAAGGCTGCTGCTGCGGCCTCGATGGGGAGAGGACTGAGGCGTCTGGGCCAGCGGCAAAGTGGAAGCAGCAGCGGGCCGCCAGGGCAGGATGTGTTTAATAGCCTCAGTCTGTCTCAGCACAGCGGAGAACTGTTGGGCGCAGTCCTCAACCACCCCGCCGAATAGCCCATTCGAATTCGCCCATTCGCTCCCGTCTCAGCGCTTCCTAAACGCTGAGACGGGAGCGTTTAGGAAGCGGGTCCTATCAGACTCACATATCTCAACCAGGTTAAGCCATAGACGGTGCTCCTGGACCACACAAGTGGACATCACCTGAGAGCCTGCGTGGTCACTTTCGTCGCCTATAGGACGAGGTCAGTGGCCATGCGCAGCTCATGCACAAAAGCAGGGTCAGCACTGCGCTTGTGCATGTCTCTGAGCATCCTGGCCTGATAAACCTGGAAACACCAGCGCTAACATCTGGTAGAGCCACAGGTTGCAGTACCGAAGAGGGGGGTGTGGCCCGAGGAATACTTGTCGGGTTGGCCCACACAGACAGCCTCAGATTACCCTGATCACCAGCCAAAGTACTGCCTCACGAGGAGACAGTAGATCGGGGTGTGGTAGAGGGAATGAATGCGCGAACGGAGCTCGGGCGAAACATCTTTAAAAAGAAGCAGCTCTTTTAGAGAGGAGTAACTCAGGCAGAGTGCTGAGACGCCCAGGGAGAACACACACCTGCACAGATCACTGTGAAGATCGGACAGGAATGCAGAACTTACACGACACTTTCTAAAGCCAAGTGGCGTGTTATCTGCGTGCATTTTGAGCTATCCACGTGTATGTCTATGCCGTGTGATTCCGCGTGAATCTAGTCTACACCTAAACCATCCATCGTCACCGTATGTGATTCCGCGTGTATGTCTATGCCGAAATGAACCATTATGTGTGTGTGTGTGTGTCCACAATGTAAATGGATTTATAAACTTACTAAATTATGTTTTTTTGGAAAATGTAAAAATGCAGAATGTTTCTTGTGATGGGTAGGTTTAGGGATCAGGGTGGGGTGTAGGCAATCGTTATTGTGATTGACATGGCCAAATGAAATGTTTAGAATCGGTTGCAGGGCATTTCCACTGAACTGGTTGGGGGGCGGGGGGGGATAACGCATATGACATCATACGACATCATATGACATCATACCCATGTGCCTTGAGAAACTCATTGCGATTGGTCGATGAGATGATACCAGGAACGCCCAGGCGTCCGATAGGCGTTCTTGTTTCATGATCGGAACGCCCAAGCCGCAGCTGGACCCTTCTCATTTTACTGGTGTAGGTTAAAAGCCTTGCTGCAGAATTCTGGGCAGTCTGGAGGTGACAAAAATCTTTCAAAAATTTAGACACATAAAAAAACTGTTACAATAGACTAAACGAGATGAAATAAAAGCATGAATGATCATCTCCAATTCGGCCTTTGACACCAAGGCTCATCTTTTCAAAATGTTCCTTAATTGAAAAAAAAAAACGTTTTAATAAGTTGATTCGAGTGTTTCTCCAAAGACATGGCCGAATCAAAAACAACACCTAGGCTCCTAAGACTCGGCTGGACAGACGAGCTTAGGGCACCAATATGTTGTTTTATCTGAGGGATGCTTTGCTCATGAGCAATGATCAGTGTTTCAGTCTTAGCTGAGTTCTGGAGTAAAACGTTATCATTTAGACACTGCTTGATACTGCTCAGACAGCTGATCAAAGAAAACAGTTTATGTAACTCAGTAGGGTAAAAGAGCAGTACAACTAAATGTCGTCTGCATACAGATGATAGGAAACATCAATAAACTGGCCAATTATCTATTCTAGCGGCAGTATGTAAAGGAAAGAATAAGGAAAAGAATCGGTCCCAGGACAGAACCCGGAGGTACACCACTCAATAAACCGGCAGTATATGACATGATCTGATTAATAAAGAAAACAAAACTTCTACCGGAAAGATAAGAGGTAAACCATTTCATAGCTGATTTAGATATCCCTACTAGATCATGTAGTCAGATGTAAGGTCCAGTAAAACACACGGTATGCTTCCCAGAATCAGCTGACATCAAAATATCACTCAAGACTTTAATTAATGCAGTTTCCATAGAATGTTTTTATGGAAACCTGACTGATATTTGTTATAAATATAATTTAACTTTAAGAAAGTAGTAAGTTGCTCTGCTACAACTTTCTCTAGAATCTTAGCCATAAAGGGGAGTTTGGAAATAGGCCTATGATGGGTTGAAGTGGGTCTATACTGGGCTTTTTAAGAACAGGTTCAACAATAGCATGCTTAAAGAAGTTAGGAACCACACCAGTTAAAAGAGAATTATTGATAAATTCTACAACACGGGCCAATACTATCAAAAACCTGCCTAAACAGCATAGTCGGGAGAACATCACTGTGAAAGGAAGAAGGTTTCAGCTTATCTAGCAAAGTGGTGACCTTATGCAATGTCACTAATTTAAAAGAGAAACACGGATGGGGAAGAGCCAAGGTACATGCCTTGATACACAGGCAGGAGGAGGTAAGATACTAACTCTAATATCCCTAATCTTCTCAACAGAAGAAGTTAAGGAATGCATTACTGTCTGATGGAGAGAGCACTGCAATTGGAGGGACAGATGTTGAAATAACAGTTTATGCTGTCAAACAAGAATTTGTGTTTTTTCTTAGATGACAGGAGTATTTAGTTCTAGCACTTTTCAGAAGTTCATTTAAGCAGTTAATTCCCTAAAATAGAGCCTGTGAACTTCGAGTTTGGTTGTTTTCCATAAGCGTTCTATTTTCCAACATTTACTTCTACAACTCTGGATAGATTTATTTATCCAGGGGAAGGGCTTTTTAAGAGAAACAATGTTTGAGTTCACAGGTGCCACTTCATCTAAAATAGCTAAACATTAACTGTTAAAAGACTCAGCATACACATTTGCATCACTGCAACCCTTTAGTCGGCATGGCTCAAACAACAGAAAACTTCCAAGCAACATCTTGGTCAATAACTCTCCTTTGAGCCTTAATTCTCGGGGTGAGGGGTCCCGAGACCTGAGGTAAATTCAGGTTAAAGAAAACAACAATGATCACTCATGCACATCCTCCACACACACATTTACTATCTCTAGACCTAATGAGAAAACAAGGTCCAGGGAGTGCACCGTGTAGGTCCTGAGACATGTTGCATAAAGTTAAAAGAGTCAGTCAGTAATGGGTAAGAGATCTGTAGCTGCAATACATACAATACCATCAAATCTCCAATAATTAAAACTTTCTTCAGCTTGATTATAGAGGATCTATAAAATCTGTAAAATCAGTAAGGAAGATGCCTGTAGGACCAAGAGGGCGGTAAATTACCACACAATAATACATTAACAGAACCAACCTTAATCATCTGTGACTCTAAAGAGGAGGTTTCGTAGTGAATTACTCTGCATAAGAATCTGTCACGATATACAGCAGCATTCGAGGTGTCCCAATCACAGAGCAGCCTGCAGGGTAGAGCTCATTTAAATGAACAGCTTCCTTATCCTTTTGCCACGTTTCTGTTAGAAACATACCTTCTGCACCTTATTAGTGATGGAATGAGCATTTATCAGTGCGATGATGGCAAGCCGGTCTCCTTAATGGCAAGTTGTAGTGGACGCAAACACCTGATACAATCATGTGGTTTCCAGCGGGGCTGAGGTTAGGCAGGTCGGCCACAAACTGCAATTCCAGAGTGTTTCCTCCACCGGCCCACGATGAACAAAGGAGATCTCGTCCAGTGAGCACCTGCATCCCGAGGAAAAACAGGCAGCAGTCAATGCAGCCACCACCCGCAAAAAAGCTTGGGCACCCCATCCATGAAGACAGTCTCATTCCGACCTGAATGCCAGCTCTGCAGTCTCTTCTCCTTCGTCTCCTCTTGGGATTACCACGAAAAACAAAAATTTATGTAGGCTGGTCACACACACTAACGGGGGCGGAAAAGTTTGACTATAAATTTTCCAGTTGTTACAAGTCCTTCCATATACACTCAGGGGGAAATGATCATATGTCGAAACAGCAGTGGCACAGTAGTTTAAAGGCAGGGTTGATGTGACCATAAAAGAGATGAAAACAAACAAATAAAAACTACATAAATGTGATGCAGCAACGGTTATGCCAAACAAAGGCGCCATCTTCTCTGGATTTAACTTACCCTGAAAACTTTAGCCGCATTTATCATGATGCAAGCGTTTCAAACGTTACACTCACTTCTTCTGGAGGTGCAGCAGGAACACAAATTGTTAGTATCGATCTTTAGTACCGCAAACTTGCTTTATACTGACCCTCTGGTGAGAAATGATTTGCACGGTGCAAACTTGAAAACATTGCCATTGATCGGGGTAATATTCCCTTCGAAAACAAAACTCAGCCACTGCGTCTTCAGCGGTTTGGATTTAGGAACATCAAAATGCTGTATTCATTATTGCAACCAAAAACAGGACACCACAACAGTAGTGGACTGTGATGAGCTCACTCAGGGTGGGTCTGTGTTGAAACGTTGCTGTCAATCAACAATCGTGGGAGGGGCGTCGAACTGCCAACACACATTTCCATACAATCAGCTTGTAAAAGTGCATGTACCATTATATGACCCCTTTAAGTGCATTTTAATACATTTAATAGTGGGCCATCAGGAGACTTTACCTGTGTGGCGAGAGTGCTGATGAACGTGCTGTTGTCATATTCCCATCCATTCTGACACTCCACTACAGCAACCTCTGAGGGACTGCTGGAGGAGTTTGACAGCAGGTGGAACTGAGGATGCGAGAACATATGACAGGAAGCAAGAGTCCCATCCTCCTGCACTGGAATACTGACAGTCAGTCTCTCTTCTCGACTCAGATTCCCAAGGATCCCGTCAGCATCCAGAGAGCTGATGTTGCAGTGATGAGACGGGATGGCGGCGATAAAATTGTTCATCAGGAAGTGACATGGGATAGTGATACGAGGTATGGACATTAGAAAGAGCAGTGCAATCTGATAACGGCCAAACCCATCTGCCTCGTCCAAAATGCTGTCAAACTTAATTGTCATCTGGAATTTCAGACAATAAAACATCAATATGTCATAACTGATATAAAGGTTAGGCCTAATATTTATTTGACGACTTTTATACTACCATTAAAAAGTTTGGCATCAGTTAGTAAAAAAAAAAAAAAGGGATATTAATACTTTTATTAAGTTTTTATTCATCAAAAGTGATAGGAAAGACATTTACATTAATATAAAATATTTCTATTGAAAAGTTCTATTCATCAAAGAATATTGTTTTTTTTCCTACAATATATTAAGCAGCACAATGTTTTCAACATTGATAATATTGAGATATGTTTCTTAAACAGCAAATCTACATATTAGAATGATTTCTAAAGGATCATGCAACACTGAAAATTCAGCTTTGCCATTACAGGAATACAATACATCATTAATTAAAATAAAAAACAGCTAGATATTTTACAAAAACATGTCAGCAACCCAAAATGTTTGAACTGTAGTGTATATTTATTTATATTTATATGTACATACACTGTAAAAAATGATATGTTCAATAAGTTATGCCAACATGTTTTTACATTGTTTTAACTCGTCAGAATATGTTAAGAAAAAACTGTTATACAAGATGTAACTAATTGTTTAAAATCAGTTTAACATAATCTAAGTTGAAATAACTTTAACATCTAAGTTGATTGTACTTAAAATTTTCAGGCTTTGACTTTTTTTTTTTTTTTTTTACAGTGTACATTATGTGGTTGTGTAATAATAACAACAAAAGGATCATTGACTAGAGGCATTTTTAAATTATATTCCACCCATCTAATTCTAAACATAGGTTACATCATTGACTATATGAGAAACGTACTTGTTTACTTTCGTAACCTCGGTTCCCTGAGAGAGGGAAAGAGTATTGCGTATGGGAAAAGCACCTTTTCTCGAGAATATGAAGCAAAACTTTATTATATAAAGGTATCTATGTAAAGCGCAGTGTCGCTGCACGGCAATAGCACGGTGTGAGGAGCGCTCTGATTGGCCGGGCTGCGGCAACTGCAGGAACCTATGGAGAGGGGTGGCTGAGGAGAGCGAGTCAATTTGGAGACCGCTGAAAAAGGGTCATAAATTAGCATACTGGAGGCTATATAAGACCCTGTTTCGCTATAGGTATCAGGTTTTAAAAATCGACTGAAGCGACACCTGAGAAGCACCAGCACAGCACAGAACCAAATACTTGTTCCCTCTCTCAGGGAACCGAGGTTACGAAAAGTAACCGAGTACGTTCCCTATCGAGAGGTCTCTCATATTGTGTATGGGAACACAATGTAAAACGCAGTGCGTGCTGACTGACCCAAAATCCCCAACTGAATGAGGGAAAGTCAAAAAACCTCTAGAGAGACAGACACAGGCGGGCTTCATAAGGGGAATGAAGAACCGGAAGAGTCGGTTAGTTTGAACACCTGACCGGACATAGTCGGATCTATGGTAGCGTGTAATGGTGCTTAAGAACGATTGTGTATAAGCGGAATGCAATATAAGCAATCGTGTTAACAGGGCTGCAGAAGGGCCCTTAGAGGGAGAAAAGCACAGTTCTTGGAGAAAGCACTTCTGCCACTTTGCATGAGTGTTCGTCGATGTTTCGGGCAGCACATCAGTCAGAAAACCACTGACCACTTTAAAGCATAGATCCGCCTGATAGCGGGGGTTCTAGCTTCCGAAATAGTGTTCATAACTTTGTCAGAGAGGTTTCCGGATACCCGTTGATGGGCCATACGTGAAGGGCCCATAGCTTGGGACTGGGATGCCAGATCTTCCCTTTCGCCTGCGTGAGGAGGTCTTTCCTCAGCGGAATGGGCCATGGGGCTGTGTCTGATAGCTGAATAAGTTCGGAGAACCATGTGCGGTTCTTCCAAAGTGGGGCTATTAAAAGCACTGTGGATACTGTCTCTCTGATCTTCTTGATGGTTTGCGGCAGCATCGCGATCGAAGGGAGCATATAGAGGGAGTCTGGGACAAAACATGGGCCAGGGTGTCCCTGCATTTGGAGAAAAATATTGGGCAGCGAGTTTTGTCTTCTGAAGTGTGCACTGTGATGTAAGCCGCTCATTTATGAGTCTTGAGTCTATGACTGTGCCCAGAAAAGATACTGTACTGATAAGCCTGCCCCTCGAAGGCGAATCTCAAGAATGGCCTGTTGTGTGGGGCTGTCTGAACGTGAAAGTGTGGCTTTTTCAAGATCTATTGTGAAAAACCAATCCTCGGGGCGAATGTGTGCAAGGATTTGTTTCACCGTCAGCATCTTGAACAAGCATGTCATAAGTGCTTTGTTCAGATGTCTGAAGAATGGGCCTTAGACCACCATCCATTTTCGGGATGAGGAATTACCGACAGTAAAAACCTGACTCGCTAGCGTTGTATGCACTGTTTCCACAACTCTCTCCTTTAACAGTTTCAACACCTCAGTGAGAAGCACGTGACTGACACTGATTCTCATTGAGGGCTCGACCACTCCTGCACCCAAGCACTTTTCACAAAGCGCACTCGCGCTATAAATGTGAGGCGCGCGCCCACTGCAAAGCCCGCGCCTCACATTTATAGTGCTCGTAGCACAAGTGCGCTTTGTGAAAAGTGCTTGGGTGCAGTAGTGCAGACTGTAAAGTGGGCACATTTCCTAAATAGAAAAAGCTCTTTTGTGTTTCGTTGTAAATAATGTGCAGTACCTGCGGCACAAGCCAGCAAGTGAGTCCCCAGGGGTAAACGCTCACAGCGTTAGTGTGCAGACAAGAGTGTTTGACACAGGCTAGTTGACTGCAATATTTCATCTCCAGTCACTAAGGGAACTGGGAGAATGTAAGGAAGGTCGGGTGGTATGGATGCCATTTTACAATGCCATTATGCTCTAGTCTAGACCGAGAGCACGTGTGCAGACAGGCTATTTGACCACAGGCTAGTTGACTGCAATATTTACATCTCCAGTCACCTGTACCAAGGGAACTGGCAGAATAGAAGGAAGTCCATGGTGTAATCCGGCCGCGGCAGGATATATGAGTGATTTTGTGGGGCTGAATTAACAGTGCTTATGCAGGGGTGCACATTGTAGACACATTGCCTACAGTGTTTAAACCTCTCCAGTCGTCTGAATAGAGGGGCCTGGGAGAAATGATAGTGAAAAAGGCGCAGGGTTTGGCAGCCATATTACGACGCCTTTATGCTCTGACAGTGAGTGTTTGCTATGACGTAATTCGTGCTCTAGTCAGCGAATGCACGCTGTGGAGAGTGTATGCGCTGTCATGACAAGGCAGCCATTACAACTTCCTTGGCAGTAAGCGCGCGCTGCAGTGAGAACGGCTGTGACGTAAGCCAAGTTCTCGACATATCCAGGAGCCCGAGTTCGCTCGTCTAACTTACTCTAGTATTCTCTGCGGCGGAATGAGAGTTTGAGTTTGTTTATCTACTCTAGTATTCTCTGTACGCGACGGTTCTGGGCACGGTGGAACGAGAGAAGAGGAAGAGTGAGGAAAGCTCTGTGGTGGCGGCGGGGAAAAGAAGCATCGCGGTGGCGGCAGAGTGAAGAGAGCTTCGACTTGAGTTTGTTCATGTACTCTAACAATCTCTCTCCGCTGCGCTTCTTTAGCGCGGCGGAACGAGAGAAGAGGGAGAGTGAGGAGAGCTCCGTCTTTCCGTGGCCCTTCTTTGGCACGGCGGAACGAGAGAAGAGGGAGAGAGTCCTCGCATTAGAACAAGCCTGTAAGCTCTTTGAAGGGGTGTTGCAGCGGCAACAAACACACACACACACACACACACACAACATAGACACACAGAATAAAGGATATTTAACACCGGATGGCGCAGCTGGAATGCAGGTGGCTGAAGGCGGAGACCCGGTGGGAATCCGGCGTCCTCAGGGCTGCAGGGAAGTTCCGCTGGTTGCTTTTCGACGGCGGTTTGCTCGATTCCGGAGGTCAGCGACGGTGTCACTGAAGGAGATAAAATCTGATACCTATGGCGAAACAGGGTCTTATATAGCCTCCAGTATGCTAATTTAAGTCCCTTATTCGGCTGTCTCTCTAGAGCGCCCCCATTGGCTCGCTTTCCTCAGGCTCCTGCAGTTGCCGCGGCCCGGCCAATCAAAGCGCTCCTTGTGCCATGCTATTGCTGTACAATGACACTGCGCTTTACATAGATACCTTTAAACAATAAAGTTTTGCTTCATATTCTCGAGAAAAGGAGCTTTTCCCATACGCAATATGAGAGACATCTCGATAGGGAACTAAACTACACAAATAAGTTCATCATAAATCAATTAGTAAATCATTGAGACATCATTGTATGCGATACAACTTCATCACAGACTATTTCAATGATTCTGTAAGGGCCTTTTATTAAACTTACTGGGTTGTTGGATTCTGAAAACACTGTGAAGCAGCATGAACCCTTTTAAAGCTCATTCTTTCAGCCTACATTAGCCTCAAAGCAGGCAACGGACAACAGGGGGTACAGAACTCTGTTTGAATGCTGAGCACAGCTGTTGAGACGCACACTAGATGGACTGAATGATTACAGTTTAGAATAGTAGTTATTCGATGTAAAAAGTTTAATTCCATTACTTATTAAGGTGGACACTGCAAAATGTGTGTTACGTTTAATTTGATTGTACTTGCTTATCCTCTAATAATGATTCTGTGAAAATATCCTCACATTAACCAAAACTTTATTCAGTCAAGAATAAAATTTAACTTTATTCCAGTCAATATTTAAAATGAAAATAAAATGTTCTTAAAAATTGTCCATTGTGAAGCTGTTGGTTTTTCATGATCACAATGATTAAAAATATATAGGTATTTTATTTCAATCAATATTCTTGTGTTTTCAAAAGCATGATACTATGCCATCGGTGTTAAAAAACAAGATAAAAAGACACTCACCTCTTCTTCCGCTTGATTATTGAAATATATGAGCAGTCTTTGTAGAGTGCAGTGATGGTAAAAAGCATCAACAAGCAGAGTAAAACACAGACAGAAAAATATTGGAGGATAACAATGAACAGTACTTCTTAAAGAAAGGCTAAATAAAGCCCCTCCCCAAACACCCTTCATCTTTCCTCCCTTTCTGCCTCCTTCAATTATAGAGGCAAGATTAGTATGTAACGAATTATAGTAATATTTTTTTATGCCACAATACCATTTTAATAACCGTTTGTACTCAAACAAGTTGTTCTGTCCAGGATTAGAATTAAAAAGTCTCATGGACACAAAGATCAGGTGCAATTACATTGTTCTCAAACTTTACCATTCTTGACAAATGGCCTAAAATTTTCAAAATTTCGATGATGTATGTTACTTAGTATCTACATATTTGTGAGCGACACACACACACACGCACACACACACACACACACACACACACACACACACACACACACACACACACACACACACACAGGTTCACTTTGTGGAGATTCTATTTAGACATAATGGCTTTTATACAAATTCTACGCTCAAACCTACCTATCACTAGCCTAACATATCACTGAAAACTTTCTGCATTTTTATATTTTCTACAAAACTCAATTCTGTATGGTATATAAACTTGTTTTCTCATGGGGATCTCAATCATGGTGACACAAGTCCTCATTAAGTCAGTGTACATTCAGGTTGAAGTCTAGCACCGGTATAAAAAAAAGAAAAGAAAAATAGTACTTTAACAGTAAAGGCAATTATAATATAATAAATGCTGTTGTTTGAACTTAAAGAGACAATCTTAACAAATGTATGTAATTAAAATATATATATATATATATATATATATATATATATATATATATATATATATATATATATATATATATATATATATATATATATATATATATATATAATCAGCATGTTAAAATGCTGATTATATTTATATGATTATATATATTAATATGCTGAATCAGCATATTAAAATGATTTCTGAAGGATTGTGTAACCACTGTTGGGAGTAACGCATTAGTAACTAGAGTTACAAAATCAGATGACTTCTCATACAGCATTGTGACATTGAGTCAATGGTGAAATTCTATCAGAATCATAATTTTGTTTAAGGTCAATTTTCCAAGTAGTAGCCTACTAAGTTCTAAGTAATATTAGATCAATGTTGAAAATTCAATACTAAAAACATATTGGACCAATGTTGTGTGCAAAAAAAATATTCAGTGCTAAATAATATTGGATTAATGTTGGTAATTCATGCTTTTCAGTGTTGAAAAGACAAACATTGAATCAATGCTGATGTTTGATCAGCTTAATTTTCCACTGGTGAGGCTTACGGTCAATCTATCTGTCTCATCATTCAAATCAATACAAATTAATTGGATACATTTCTGTGAATGTGAGCACATTCATTATTCAAAGGATAGCCTACGACGAGTCCGCCAATGTGTGTGGATTAACAAAGAATTACTACCATAGATTAAACTCAATGGGATGAACCAAATGATTATCATTAGTATTATTACTGTTTTAATTTTTTTTTTTTTAAATCTCCTCAATCAGTGCTTTAAGTGGGCCGGTAGGCTACGCGCCGGTGCTCAGTAACGCCACTTCCAAATAGCTCTTGAGCTTACCGCCACCTCTCCGTGCGCCCAGAACGTGACTTTAGCGTACCGGTACGCTCATTTGCACATCTTCCAGAGCTTCCTTCACGAATGCACGTTTCCTAATTCGTCCCACCGAGAATAACCGTTCGCGGAAGGCTTTAAGACCCTATGCGCGCGCTAACGGCGAATCCCTTTAACTGTTCGCATTTAGATTTGTCACGTCACAGACAAAGGAAAAGGGTGCGAGGACTCAAGTGCAGAAAATTATATATTTATTTATGACAAAAATAAACATAAACAGAAAACAAAACCCACGAGGGGGCAAAATACATAATCAAAAACCATGAACTGAAGACATACCACACAGGGAACCGGGAGACGATGACGAGACATATACACAAGGATCCAACACAGACTGACAAACACAAGGAGCTTATAAAGGGATGAAATCAAGAGGGAACAGGTGGGAGAAATCAACACTAATCAGATAACAAGGGGGAGGGATCAGACAATGACAGAAGCACAAGGCCATACTGACAAAACCCACATGTGCACACAAGACAGGACAGGCATGTGACATTACCCCCTCCTTAAGGAGCGGCTACCAGACGCTCCACTAGGGACGGGCGGGACAGACCAGGGCGGGACGGGAGGCAGACCAGGGGGGGCACGGGCGGGACTGACCAGGGGGGGCACGGGCGGGACTGACCAGGGGGGGCACGGGCGGGACTGACCAGGGGGGCACGGGAGGGACAGACCAGGGGGGCACGGGAGGGACAGACCAGGGGGGCACGGGAGGGACAGACCAGGGCGGGACGGGAGGGACAGACCAGGGCGGGACGGGAGGGACAGACCAGGGCGGGACGGGAGGAACAGGGGAAACAGAGAAGGAAGGAACAAACAAGGGAAGGGTCAACAAGGAGGGAATAGGGAAAACAAAATTTTCAGGAGGCCATGGTGGCACACAAAGTTCGAATGGCCAGGACGGCCCGCCGAGGTCGGGAGGCCCACCAAGTTCAGGCGGCCGGGGCGGCCCGCAGAGTTCAGGCAGCCAGGGCGGCATGGGTAGAGCAGGGCGCCAGGGATGCGCGGTGAGAGCAGGACTCCTGGGTGGCGCGTTGAGTGCAGGGGACGCCAGGGAGGCGCGTTGAGAGCAGGACGCCTCAGCGGCGCACGGAGAGCAGGACGCCTCAGCGGCGCACGGAGAGCAGGACGCCTCAGCGGCGCACGGAGAGCAGGACGCCTCAGCGGCGCACGGAGAGCAGGACGCCTCAGCGGCGCACGGAGAGCAGGACGCCTCAGCGGCGCACGGAGAGCAGGACGCCTCAGCGGCGCACGGAGAGCAGGACGCCTCAGCGGCGCACGGAGAGCAGGACGCCTCAGCGGCGCACGGAGAGCAGGACGCCTCAGCGGCGCACGGAGAGCAGGACGCCTCAGCGGCGCACGGAGAGCAGGACGCCTCAGGGGCGCACGGAGAGCAGGACGCCTCAGGGGCGCAGGCAGGGCGTTGGGGAAACTTCTCCAGTCCAGCAGTATCCACCGGCACTGGGACCACCGGAATACGATCTGCTGGCATTGGGACCACCGGAACATGATCTGCCGGAACTGGGACCACCGGAACACGATCCACCAGCACAGGGACCACCGGAACACGATCCACCGGCACAGGGACCACCGGAACACGATCCGCCAGAACTGGGACCACCGGCACACGATCCACCGGAACTGGGACCACCGGAACTGCCTCCGGGGCTTCGGATAAAGCCCTGTGCTCCTTCCACGCATGCAGGACTGCCACCACAAAGCATCCCATCACAGCCCTCCAGGCCGTTTCCGGACTCGGGACCACCGGAACGGAGTCCACCGGCACAGGGACCACCGGAAAACGATCCACCGGCACAGGGACCACCGGAACACGATCCACCGGCACAGGGACCACCGGAGCACGATCCACCGGCACAGGGACCACCGGAGCACGATCCACCGGCACAGGGACCATCGGCACGCGATCCACCGGCACAGGGACCACCGGAACACGATCTACCGGAACTGGGACCACCGGAGTGGTGGATGACACCCTGTGCTTCTCCCAAGCATGCAGGACTGCCATCACAAACCCTCCCATTACAGCCCTCCAGGCCATGTCTGGACTCGGGATTCCCGGACTCGGGACCCCCGGAACTGGCACCGAGGGAGAACTTCTCTGCTGAGTCCTCATTGTATGGTTGGATCCTTCTGTCACGTCACAGACAAAGGAAAAGGGTGCGAGGACTCAAGTGCAGAAAATTATATATTTATTTATGACAAAAATAAACATAAACAGAAAACAAAACCCACGAGGGGGCAAAATACATAATCAAAAACCATGAACTGAAGACATACCACACAGGGAACCGGGAGACGATGACGAGACATATACACAAGGATCCAACACAGACTGACAAACACAAGGAGCTTATAAAGGGAAGAAATCAAGAGGGAACAGGTGGGAGAAATCAACACTAATCAGATAACAAGGGGGAGGGATCAGACAATGACAGAAGCACAAGGCCATACTGACAAAACCCACATGTGCACACAAGACAGGACAGGCATGTGACAAGATTTTCGGCATATCAGTTTGGGCGGATGCAAACAACGTGATTATTGTTCGTAAGTCCAACATTCAGCCATGCAAAAAAAAAAAAACATGCACTCTCCCTGATGGAAGAAGTGATCAAAAAGGGAAGTCGTCTTTCACTATAATTGTAAGTTAATGCAGTACTTTAAATATTTAATATTTAAGTAACATGTCGTATTCATAAACTCATTAGGCTATTCAAACACAAAATAACTAATACAGTCTCAAGCAGCAAAAGCAATCCTCTAAGTTCTCTTTAATACAAAAATATGCATTTTAATTTATTCATATATGGTTACAACAACATTTAGTTCAACATTTTAAATGCCATTGTTTTATAAAATGTTTTATTGGCTGAAATTTCAAAGTCCAGTTATTATGCTTTCAAATTGTATGCCATCTATGTATCTTCCTGAGGGGAAAAAAACTCCTTTTACGTTTTATAATTTTGGTATTTAATATCCCTTAAAATAAATATTCAGTCATTTGAGCATGGAGTCACATTATGCCCACTGGACTGGACCATAGGGCCATTCAAATTAAGGTTACAAAAGAAAATTGTATTAAGAACGAGAATATAGAAGTATATTGAGATATATTTAATACTTTAAACTAAAAAGTTACACGTACAGTATGGGAAACTATTGATGGCACTCAGATAGCAATGTTCAATTGTGTATCCAAAAGAAATGTATCTAAAAAAATAGATACATTTCTAGTTTTTTTGTTGTTTAGAAAATATTAGACCATTGAAAATGCTTACCAATTAACTCACACTAATTAATAATAACAGCCACATTGAGATCCCTATACCTCTGGAAATTAATGGGCCTTAAAATTAAGGAACCTAAAGTAAAAAGCGTTTTAAGAATTGGAATCTAATAAAGGTATCCAGCGGCGTAGCACCAAATTTTGGGCCCTGGGTACAAACCATCTTGCTGGGCCCCCGTACCATGTATGTGTATGTATAGAAAACTGACTTCTGACTTCTAAAGTCATTTTAACACCCCTGTGAAAATTGTCATTCTGACCCCCACTACAAAATATTGAATTACTCAGTAAATATACACCCATCACATTAAATATTTTGTCTTTTTTTCTTAATTTATGACTCATTCTTCAGAAACAAAATTAACAAAATCTGGGAAATTTTCAGAAATTTGGCAGATTTTGACACAGAATGACTCAAATGTGTATGTCTGAGAGCCTTTATACACACACTTAACTGCAGACACTGAAATAACTACACTGTGTGGTACGGTAGCCTACACATATTTTGAGTGTCCCTTATGTCCATTATTTTCTTAAAGAACCACGATTGTCCCTTATTTTCTTTTCCAGAAGTTGACAACCCTACGTATATAAAACCCCTTCAATATAGTTGTTGTTACCTCAGGGGAGGAGAGGAGTCAGCAAAAAAAATAAAAATAATAATAATGATAGAGTACCGGCACTTCTTTTAGGCTACTTAAAGCACTGTCCTCCATTATGGAAAACATCTCCAATCCCCTAGTTTTTTTCTTCTTCTGCTAGCTACAGCGCATGCCGCGAGATATAGGCTACTATATAATCCCAGAGTCCTTAATTCTTGTGGTCATCGCACGTCACTTGAGGATGAAAATGGGCAAAGAGGTGGGACGTGGACGGAGCTGAGGTGACGCTATAACTAACAGACAGCGGATAAATAGCAATCCACCTGTCATTTAAAGTGGCCACGCCCTTAATTATGCAGAACTTTAAGGCTTTATATAATTTTACATTTACATTTACATTTATGCATTTAGCAGACGCTTTTATCCAAAGCGACTTACAACTCAGGAGAACAGGAAGCGATCCGTCAAGAAGAGGCAACGAAACACAAAAAGTGCCCTAAATACTAAGATTTGTACACTGCTCAGAGTAGCAAAAAACAGAAAAGGAAAGAAGAAAGGAAAAAATAGAGGGGGAAAGGTTTTTTTTTTTTTTGTAAAAAAAAAAAAAAAAAAAAAAATGTAAACAGAAAAAAAAATCACCCCCCTCACAGTTGTCATGAAGAGCAAAATTAGCCGTATAGACCAAAACCACAATTTGTACCAGGCTGTAAACATGTTTTTTTTCTCCTGCTGTATAGTTGGGAATTTTAACATGGGGCTCAATGAGATTCTGCTAACTTCTGGAGCCTGTCTCTAGTGGCCAGTCGAGGAATTGCAGTTAAAGTTACTCCCGTACTGGCTTCAACAGAAACTGGGGAAGGTTGCCCCTTGACTTTAACCAGTAATCCCTGAACTAGTCTGAAGTACACTAAGATCTAAGATGATGTGATTACATAGTGTTGATTCTCTGTTATTTACGGTGGCCCAGTAGTGCATAACACAACTACATTTAAAAAGCATAGGCTACATAAGTAAGTAATTTTTATTTATACAAAATATGCTTCAACTGCATGGTAAAATTGGCAGACGTTCCCTTGGGCATCAAGCGCTGTGATAGCGAGTAAAATCATTCGTATAAATATGCAGCTATAGCCTAAAGCATGTAGGTGACATGAACATGAACACAATACAAAACCATCAACCGAAGCAGTGATGGAACTTGCGTTTATTGAATGGCATCATTGATAATTTGTAATAATTTATAATTGTATAACTCAGAAAGGTTGCTCCTTAGTATAAGTTAATCAATCATGATTCATGAAACACATTCATGCAAAATCTCTCAAAGCGACACACTGAGGAGGGATGACCAACCACGAGGAGATGTCTTTCCTCATATCATGTCTGTATTAAGAGCAGAGGGAGGTCTTCTATGCTCTCTGCAGATGGAACATTCTGGAACATAAAACAGAAAGTATTTTCCTTTTATTTCATCCAAACAACAGCATGCAACGGTTTTGCAGTGGGCATGGCTTAAATGAAGCACTCCCTTTAAGTTAACTCACAAATAACACTGGATAGTGTGTGCACTAAGGACATTTTTCTCTTCCGTTGATTTGACAATCTTCATGGATATTCAGGTTTTATTCCAAATACAGCACGGGGAAAAACACCAATGACTAGAGCAGGCATAAAGAAAAACTCTTATAGCACCGTAGTCATTTAAACTCCACGTTCAGATTACCGGCCTTTAAACACATGCTGTGGACACTCAGGAGCAGTACTGCATAAAAATAACATCCTAGAGTACATTTACAAACCCCAGACATGCTGCTTTAACACACACTATTGGTTCCGGTGTCTGGTTTTTGAGAAGCTTTGATGTTCTCTTTGACCTTCATTCAGCTTCCTCCAGTGTTCTTTGAACTCTAAAAGTTGCATACAGATCAGAATGGTGCATTTTCAGTCTGAGACTGAGAAAGATGCAACTAAGTTAGTCCTATTTTCATCCATTAATCTTCTGTTGTATTTTGGAACAAAAATATAAATTTGCTTTTCAAAAGTACTGCTTACATTATCTACAGTTTTGCAAAAGACAATAAACAGAAGTGGACGAGCATTTCCAAATGCATACCGCTGGTCCGGGATCCCGTTATAAATAAATTTTAGCAGACAAACGTCACGGTTGGATTGACCCAATAAGAGAGAGAAACACAGACAGTGGGCGGGGCCAAGATGATTATATGATTGACATCAAACTGTAGCAGCAACGTTAGTCATCTTAGATTTGTGTCGAGATTAAATTTAGGTATTAATACCACATTTATGTACCATATGACATTTTTTTCCAGCATGTTCTACACAGAACCACCAAGTTTAGTTGCATATGACTAATATTATGATGTTTGAGATAAATACAAATTTTAGCACACAGTAATTGACTGCAGAAGATGATATAAAAGGCTGTCCCAAACACCAACTAGTTGAGTAATCAGTGCATTTGGGACTTTTGATACGTTTTAGGTTTTTGTCAGTTTAAATAAAGCTATCTTTTTCCCAGATTCTGATATTGTGATGTTAGTCAAAACAGTTTGGGAAGTGATATTCAATTCAAATAAATAGCATAATGTATTTAAAAGCGTTAAAGCTACTGTAAAACAACATTCTAACTTGTACAATGTGATGATTGGTTTTACTATTGAACATGGTAGTGGGATTCATGCCATTGACAGAAGGATAGAGCCTGTGGAAGCTTTGTTGTGATGGCAGCAATTATTTCCTTTGCAGGTTTAAGGCATATGAGGTGTGTTCATCTGTTCAACACACTTCATTAATGACAACTCGCCCGCACACAGTTTTGTTCTCTCACTGTGTGAATAAATGTCAGAGGTTCTCCTCATCAGAGGTATTTAAGTAGCTGCTGCAGTCACTTGGCTGAAAAACGAACATGGCCAACCATATAGTTTGGTTGAGTCTGTTGTGTGTCATGAGAGATGCAGTCCAACACTGATGATTGTGATGATGCTGAGGATGAAGATCATCTGCAGGAATGAATTTCTTCAATGCATTATAATTATCTCGTTGTAGTCTTTGACTCCGGTGGATCTTTTTTCGCTTTTTGCGATGAGGTTTTGCTCTTTTTGGAGGTGGAGTCCTGAGGTTTGGATTTGGACTGCGACGGGCAAGGAGGTTTGGGCTGCTGGGGCTGTCGTTGCGTTTCATTGGCTACAGGCTGTCGGCGAATCCGCTGAGGCGAGGGGCTGTCAGTGCGAGAGGTGGCGTGGCTCCGAGGGGAGGTGCTAATGCTTCGGGTGGCATTAAGAGTTAAGGTACGAGTAATGGTACGTGTGGCGGTCCGACTTCCCTGTGAGTGTGAGGGGCCTGAATATGGAGGACGGGGTGGAAGTGTTTTAGATGGGCGGAGCTGAGGTTTAGGCGGCTGCTGATGGATATTTGTGTGCAGGCTTGCAGACTTTTGAATCCTGGGATTGACAGAACTGTTGGTTCTGTTGAAAAGAGAAGAGAATGATTCACTCTTAGTTATTATAGTATAGTTTGCATATTTTCCTTACATAGTTTGACAGTAAGTTCAGTGTTCACAATTTTACACTTCACATTATAAGAAAAAAATGTCATGAAAGAAAGTATTTTTATAAATGGATGTGATGATTTCATTGTATATTTTATATACACTATGTATTTTTACACTACAGATGCTGGTCATATAATTAGAGATTTATTTCATTAATTCCATTCTAAAAGTGTAACTTGTATATTTATTCATTACACACAGACTGATAAGACCAATAGAAAGAAAGGATTTTTTTAAATCTTGGCCAACTGAAAAGTATGAACATGAAAAGTATGAGCATGAAAAGTATGAGCATGTACAGCACTCAATATTAGTTCGAGCTACTTTTGTATGAATTACTGCAGCAATGCGGCGTGGCATGGGGTCGATCAGTCTGTGGCACTGCTCAGGTGTTATGAAAGCCCAGGTTGCTCTGATAGTGGACTTCAGCTCTTCTGCATTGTTGGGTCTGGCATATCGCATCTTCCTCTTCACAATACCCCATAGATTTTCTATAGGGTTATGGCCAGGCAAATTTGCTGGCCTATTAAGAACAGGGATACCATGGTCCTTAAACCAGGTACTGGTTGCTTTGGCACTGTGTACAGGTGCCAAGTCCTGTTTGAAAATGAAATCTGCATTTCCATAAAGTTGGTCAGCAGCAGAAAGCATGAAGTGCTCTAAAACTTCCTAGTATACGGCTGCATTGACCTTGGACCTCAGAAAACACAGTGGACCAACACCAGCAGATGGCACCCCAAACCATCACTGACTGTGGAAACTTTACACTGGACCTCAACCTTCCTCCAGACTCCGAGGCCCTGATTTCCAAAGGAAATGCAGAATTCACTTTCATCAGAGAACATAACTTTGGACCACTCAGCAGTCCTTTTGGTCTTCAGCCCAGGCGAGACACTTCTGACGCTGTCTGTTGTTCAAGAGTGGCTTGACACAAGGAATGCGACAGCTGATACCCATGTCTTGCATATGTCTGTGCGTAGTGGTTCTTGAAGCACTGACTCCAGCTGCAGTCCACTCTTTGTGAATCTCCCCCACATTTTTTTATGGGTTTTACCTCCACATACCTCCAGGGTGCAGCTGTACTTGGAAACAGACCATTTAAAGCCTTTGCAAGTGTCTTGAGTTAATTAGCTGATTAGACTGTGTGCACCAGATGTCTTCAATATTGAACCTTTTCACAATATTCTAATTTTCTGAGATACTGAATTTGGGATTTTCCTTAGTTGTCAGTTCTAATCATCAAAATTAAAAGAAATAAACATTTGGAAAATACCAGTCTGTGTGTAATGAATGAATATAGTATATAAGTTTCACTTTTTGAATGGAATTTGTGAAATAAATCAACTTTTTGATGATATTCTAATTATATGACCAGCACCTGCATATATGTGTGTGGACCATGAGATGGGATTTAAGCTGCACTGCCCACAAGTCTATCAGCTCTAGCAGGCAGATTTTATATTTGGCTGATATATAAATACACAAACACATATCCATTGGCCTTTAGATGGAAAGGTTTTTAAGATCACAAGAAACGTAAAGTCAGTCAAATTCAAACATTTAACTGGTAGTGTACATTCAAATGAATGATTTCTAAAGCTGCAACTTTGTTCCACCAACCTGTATTGAATGAAAGACACAGATCTCTGGGTTTGAGGGAGGGTTGTGGCCCCCAGTTGGTCAGAAGATCCTCTTATGGGTGTGATGGGCCGAGGAATTCTGCTCCTAATTCTCCCATCTGCTCCTTTCTCTCCTCTTGCAGAGTCATCTGATTGGTGGGTTTCATCTTCAGATGCAGTGGTTGAGAGTGTCGGGGAGTGCGAGGTGGAGCGAGAACGAATCAGGTGTGTTTGTTTACGCTCCAGAACAAGGCGTGCCAGCTGTTGTTGTCTGCTTTTGCGCGTTCGCTGCAACTGTTCCTGACTCGTCTGCGATGACTTGTCTGAGCCTGATTCCTCCTCCGACATAAGCACAGGAATACGGCTCCGTTTCTGTGGAAGTGGCTTTCTATTGGGTGACTCCACCTCTGGTGGAGACATGTCCTTCACATCTTCCACCTCTGCATCTCTGTTTTGTTCAGGGGTTAGAGATGGACACTCTTCCTGCTCATGTTCCCTTTGCAGGTCTACTTCTGGCAGGATACCATCTGGTCCGATTTCTATTTTGGTTTCTTTGGAAACTTCATCCTCAATAGCTGTAGTCTCTGGCTGGTGATGCAACTCAGCTAAAATCACAGTCTCTGCTTCCTCTCTGCCACTTTTATTTACTTTATCTTCAGCCTGTCTGCCATTCTCAGCTTCACTTTCTTCTTTTTTCCTCTCATCCCCTTCCCTTTCTACTGTAATCCACTCCCTAACGCTCTCCTTTTGCTCTCGTTCACTGACCCCTTCTCTCTCCTCTTTCTCTCCACCAGTCTCCTCACGCTCATTAGATATCAGGTCATCCAGTCCAGGTGCCCGGTGTCTGGCTGTCATGACATTGAGATGTGTCGTCTCAGCGATGTGAATGAAAGTGCGTTCCACCTTGGTGAACGGTGGCGAGCCAGAACCGCTGGTGATAACAGCTGCAGATGTCATGACGATAGGCCTGGGCTCGGACTTAATAACAGAGGAGAGAGTCCCCGGTTCAGATTCATCTGGCACGGGCCGCTCTCCCTGCGGTGTCAACGCGGCGAGTGTTCCCTGCCCGTCTCCAGGAGATACTTGCCCGTTACCAGCAGACACAAGCACCAGCGTGCGCGAGCCCTCTTCTTGGTCATGATCCCGGTGGGCGGGGGCGAGTAGGGTAGATGCAGCACCCTCTGGACTTCCCTCACTACTGCGAGGGCTTCCGTCACTGCCAGAACCTCCGATCTTTGCACCCTCTTCTCTGAGATCATCAAACATCAACACACCTGACACAAAGTCGACTCGCTTCATACGCGTCTGAGAGGAAGCCGGTGAAGGTTCAGCCACTGCGATCTCCTGTAGCAATGCAAGAAAAAAAGAAATTTGTGAAATAATGATAAAAGAGCTGGACAAGGTGTGATAAAGTTGTGGTTAGGTTTTCAGTAAACTTTTACAGTTTTTACACAACCGGCAAAATTAACTAAAATACTCAAGAAACATTTCTTTTTATGATCAGTGTTGAAAACTATTGTGCAATGTTGAAAACAAAAACGTACTCGGTTACTTTCGTAACCTCGGTTCCCTGAGAGAGAGGAACGAGTATTACGTATGGGAAAAACTCCTTTTCTCGAGAATATGAAGCAAAACTTTAATAAAGGTATCCATGTAAAGCGCAGTGCCGCTGAACGGCCATAGCTCAGCGCGAGGAGCGCTCTGATTGGGCGGGCCACGGCAACTGCATGAACCTATGGTGAGGCGGCTGAGAGGAACGAGCCAATGGGGGGCGTTCCAGAAGCCCGCCGAAAAAAGGTGCTTATATTTGCATACAGGAGGCTATATAAAGCCCTGATTTCGCCATAGGTGTCAGGTTTTTAGATCGACTGAAGCGATACCTGAGAAGCATAAACACGGCACGGAACGTAATACTCGTTCCTCTCTCTCAGGGAACCGAGGTTACGAAAGTAACCGAGTACGTTCCCTTTCGAGAGAGGTTCCTCGTATTACGTATGGGAACACAATGTAAAGCGCCGTGTGTGCTGACTGACCCAGTATGCCCAAAGCACATGTAAATAACCCCCGAGACACCGAAGAGGCGGCTATAAGGGGGGATGAAGAACCGGAAGAGTCGGTTCGTTTGAACGGCTGATCGGACATAGTCGGATCTTATGATAAATGAAAAGTGCTTAAGGACTGATGTGTACAGGCCAAAACTAAAGGCAATCTGTTTACCAGGGTCAAGATAGAGCCTAAATGGAGAGAAGCCCTGCTTGTAGAGCTGGAACCTCCAATTTATAGAATCTGATAAAAGTGGACGGAGAGGCCCAGCCTGCCGCCGCACAGATATCTTCCAAAGAAATGCCACACGACCAAGCCCAAGATGAGGCCATGCCTCTAGTGGAGTGGGCTTTAACGCCTATAGGGCAAGTCAGGTTTTTAGACTCATATGCCAGCGAGATAGCGTCCACTATCCAGTGTGAGAGTCTTTGCTTCGTGACAGCACAACCTTTAGTGCGGCCGCCGAAGCAGACAAACAGCTGGTCCGACTGCCTGAAGGGGGAGGAGCGCTCCAGATACAGTCTCAAAGCTCTGACCGGGCAGAGTAGATTCGCGTCCTGTTCACCCTGAGATACGGGTAAAGGAAGCAGAGTAATAACCTGTGCTCTAAAAGGGGTAGAAAGCACTTTGGGTATAAAACCATGTCTCGGTTTAAGAACAACTTTGGAGTTGTTGGGCCCGAACTCGAGACAGGACGGACTCACTGAGAGTGCGTGTAAGTCACTCACACGTTTAACCGAGGCCAGAGCCAGCAGAAACGCAGTTTTGAATGATAAAAGCTTTATGGTCGCGGTCTGGAGAGGCTCGAAGGGGGGACCCTTCATAGCGTCTAGAACCACCGCGAGGTCCCAAATAGGGACCGAAGGGGGGCGAGGGGGGTTCAATCTCCTGGCCCCTTTAAGAAAACGTACAATGAGCTCACTTTTCCCTAGTGAATGTCCCGCGACCTGAGCGTGGTTAGCTGCTATGGCGGCGACATAAACTTTGAGCGTGGAGGGGGAACGACCCGCGTCCAGTAGCTCTTGGAGAAAAGCGAGCACTTCTGTTATTTCGCATGAGCGTGCGTCGATATTTCGGACGGCACACCAGTTAGAAAACACTGACCACTTCAGAGTATAGAGCCGCCTCGTCGAGGGGGCTCTAGCTTCCGCTATAGTGTTCATAACTCTGTCAGAGAGGTTTCCCGATACCAGTTGATGGGCCATACGTGGAGGGCCCATAGTTCGGGACTGGGATGCCAGATCCCCCCCTTCGCCTGCGTGAGGAGGTCTTTCCTCAGCGGAATGGGCCATGGGGCTGTGTCTGACAGCTGGATCAGATCGGAGAACCACGTTCGGTTCCTCCAGAGCGGGGCTATTAAAAGCACCGCGGATGCTGTCTCCCTGATTTTCTTGATGGTTTGTGGTAGCATCGCGATCGGGGGGAAAGCATACAGCGGGAGACTGGGCCAGACATGGGCCAGGGCATCCCTGCGTTTGGAGAAAAATATTGGGCAGTGAGTGTTGTCTTCTGAGGCGAAGAGATCCACTTTCGCTCTGCCGAAGGTGTTCCAAATTAAGAGAACCGTTTGCGGGTGAAGAGACCATTCCCCTGGGGGAATGGTTCTCCTGGATAACATATCCGGACCCACATTCAGAATACCTGGCACGTGAGCCGCCCTCAGGGAGCTCAGGTTGTGCTCTGCCCATAAAAGGAGATGCTTCGCCATGCGTCCTCAGCTGCAGGTTCCGCTGGTGCCTTTTCGACGGCGGTTGCTTCTTCCGGAGGTCAGCGAAGGTATCGCTGAAGGAGATAAAATCTGACACCTATGGCGAAATCAGGGCTTTATATAGCCTCCTGTATGCAAATATAAGCACCTTTTTTCGGCGGGCTTCTGGAACGCCCCCCATTGGCTCGTTCCTCTCAGCCGCCTCACCATAGGTTCATGCAGTTGCCGTGGCCCGGCCAATCAGAGCGCTCCTCGCGCTGAGCTATGGCCGTTCAGCGGCACTGCGCTTTACATGGATACCTTTATTAAAGTTTTGCTTCATATTCTCGAGAAAAGGAGTTTTTCCCATACGTAATACGAGGAACCTCTCTCGAAAGGGAACTAGTTTCTTTGATGAATAGAAAGTTCAAATTAGTTTTAGTATTTGGAAAAATAAATATTTTGTAACATCATAAAGGTTTTGATCAATTTAATGCATTACTGAATAAAAGTATATTTTTTTCTCTCAGAAAAAAAGTCTTAGGCTCAAACCTTTGAAAAAAAAATACATATATCTCTCTATGTATATATAAATATAATATTATATATATATATATATATATATATATATATATATATATATATATATATATATATATATATATATATATATATAAATATATTTATATAAATCTTTTTTCATAAATAAATATAAAAAAAAAATATAGAATTTTTTATTAATTTAATGCATTATTGGTAAATAAAACTATTACATTTAAAAAAAAAAAAAATCTTTGAATGACAGAACGATTATAAACATGCACGCATGCACGCACACACACACATCCACGTTGTAAGAGAAGAGACCACTGTTTAGTCTTTTTTCAGATTATTTACTTGTGATTTGGTTGTATACAAGCTTTGCAGGATTGTCTTTTTAGAATGACATACATGGTTAAAAAGGCACAAAAGTCCATTTTACAGTGTAATATTTTTTTTTAAATGATTTAGCCCATTTGTGATTTCAAGTGTAGACTCAAAGACAGTGCTCAGCCAAAAGTATGTACAGCGATGGACACACACAGAATGAATGAGACAGAGGAATGTGTTAGTACAGCAGCATGTTCAGCTATCTGTCCAAAGACTTACAATTTTACAAAAGTCTAAAATACATGCGTGTATTACAAGTCTACCATACAGTCCCTATAGTGTTTATTGCACTAGCTATTTTGTGAAAGTTGCAGTTGGAGTTTGACCCTGATTCACACATTTAACCCTTCTATGAGCAGGTCTGGGATAAGCAGACGATGAGTAACATTTATTAGCAATAAAAAGTCCAGCGTATGATATAAATTTTGACTCCTTAAAATTCCTTAAAATGGTTTCATAACAATACTGATCTGTGAGAAGCCATCTACATGGTTTTACACTTTTCTCAATTCGTTATTAAATAGATAAAAGAATACATTACAAATAGACATTGCTAAACGCTGATGTACACTGCTCAGAGCTCAAGGTTTGTCTCTGGGGAGTTCTGAAAAGCTCAAAGATTGACCCAGTTAGAGACAGAGAATGTGAGAGGTTATGAATGATGAATGCATGAAGCAGAAATGCAATGAAATGCCATTTGGCTTGAGTGAACCATGAGTTTAGCATAAAACATGGTAATAAGTGTAACATCACGAAGATTCAGAAGTAATGGACAACGGTATTTACAGTCTCTCAGTAAAGAAGAAATTTGTGACACTTCCTCTTACCTTCCTCAAATAATGTGAACATGTTATCACACATTGTGAAAACTGGTACTCTTAAAACCTACCAGTGTGAAAACACCACATTTTCAGGCCAATTACTTTCGTTAAGAAATAGTACAGAATTTAATTATACCATTAAAAAGGTATCGCCTTGTCAAGATTAAATCTGATAAACTGTGTTTAAACACTGCCTTTCAAAAGTTTGGGGTCAGGTAGGGATTATATATATTTTTTTTAAAGAAATTAATATTTTATATAAATTCTTTTATTCAGAATGGATGCATTAAATTGATCAAAAGTGACAGTGTTACAAAATATTTCTATTTTTAATAAATTCTGTTCTTTTGAATTTTCTAGTCATTACAAATTCCTGAAAGAAAAAAAAATGCATCACGATTTCCATAAAAATATTAAGCAGCACAACTGTTTTCAACATCGATACTAATAAGAAATGCTTCTTGAAGAGCAAATCAGCATATCAGGATAATTTCCGAAGTATCATGTGACAATGAAGACTAAAGTAACGACGATATTAAAATAGAAACGTTATTTTAAATGTTAATAATATTTCATAAATAATGGTCTGTACTGTATTTTTGATTAAATAAATGCAGCCATGGTGAGACTTTTTTCGAAAACATTAAAAAACATCACAACCCCAAACTTTTGAACATTAGAGCATGTGATATGCACTCTGCAATTAACAATCTTTGGGATGCAGTCATCCATTTTCCTGCCTAACAAATAAAAACCCGGTTCATTTGCAGCTGAGCTTTCGTGCTCACAATGTACAGTCATTCAGTCTGTGCTCATCTCCGTTAGGAAGACATTTGGATCAGCTGTCTCACACAATTCAGACTACGAACTCTTCTGAAAATACACATTACAGTACATTGGTGATTCCAGATAAACAGTGGTTGGTGTTAATTGCATTAAAACACCCAAAGCAAAGCAGCACTGATACCAGGACCCAACTGCTATGAACAATGAATTCCAACCCAATATCACATAAATAATGAATTGTCTTCATTTATGTGTTGTTGTTTTTTGGTGCAGTTGGCCCAGTGAGGCAAATTATAGTTTAAGAAGAAATTATACATCTTCTTCCACAAGTTCACATATGCATTGAAATCCAGCATTGAATAATATAGCATTTCTACAGCATGTATTTCAAGTGAAACATGAATGCACTGCCAAACAATCAATCTTTTGAGTTCCTTCCAACAGATATATGTAGGCATGTATACTCCAACTGAACTGAGGCTGGAGGACTTTACAATATAGACAAAGCGATGATTTAAAAAATGTGTTAATGCTACTTTATTTTTCATAGTAAGTAACACTGTGACATAACCAGGCACAACCAACATGTCTGTCTGTGAAAATCTGACACAATCAGAGCCATAACTAAAATTCTGTTACCACTAAAAGAAATAAATGTTTAAGTTGATGTACTAAAATGGAAATAAAAAACAAATTGCATAACAAAATGACTAAAACTTAAAATAAAGGCTAATTCTGTCACATCTAAAGTCCAAAGATGATGACGATGAGAGTTTCAAAATAGTAACAAGGTTTATTAACAAAAGCGAACAACTTGAGACAGCGTGCATAGCAGACACCAACATAACCGGACCAAGACAAAAAGGACAAAAATGAGGAACTTAAATACTCAATGACACAAACTCAGTTGTGATAAATAAAATGAATATACATGGTAACAGGTGACTGGCAGGATAACTTGAACAAATGAAACAGGACACAGACAATAAACAAACTAAAAGTCCATGAAATTGAAACTAATAATTGTGACAAATTCAAAATATTAATAAATAGTTATAATAGTAATAAATAAATAGTAGCATGTAAATATGTATGTATGCAAATAACTTAAAACATGTCAGTTTATTGCATTATGCCTGATTACAACACAATGTGCAATCTAATTTCTATGACACCGATATGTGCTTCTGCATACAAAAGCGTATTTATGCGACTATTACTTTAAACATAAACACTAATGTAGCATGTCAAGTCTAGGGCCAGGTACAAAAATGGCAACATTCATTTGCTGAATGATGAATTATAGTCAAGTTCAAATATCTTTATCAAACCACTAATGCATGTGTGACAAAACCAAAGAAAGAGGCTCAGTCTTCCTTTTATGCATCTATTGCCTTGAGCTCTATTGCACTTTGATATATAATAACATATTTTATATATATATATATATATATATATAATAACATATTTTATATATATATATATATATATATATATACATATATATATATATATATATATATATATATATATATCTATTCCAGAACTGTATTCATTTCTCAACTCACTAACTATTAGTCAAATGTCTTGACATAGAGGATGTTGTGTTTGTCTTTCTTGCCCTCAGATAAGCACTGCTTAATAGAACCTAATATTGCTCTTTTGCAAAGCCAATGCATATGTTTCTGTAATACTGACGTAAAATAATTATGGCAGAGAAAATTATCTTTAAACATTTTTTCATAGCTAATATGGAAGACAAATGTGATGTCAGAATTAATCTACATGAGCAAAAGTATGTTAACACACACCAAACCCACATACATGTCTATATATTTGTAAAAAAGAATTTAATCAGAGCCATTCACATAAAAAGTTTGGGGGAGGTTGTACGGCTGTATACTTGATTTTATCCAGCGCTGCATTTAACGCCACATTAAGACATTCACTAAGCATTTCCCCTCTGTGGAATCCCTGCCACCATTTTGAAGACCATCGATCCCTTGGTAGGGTAGAAAGGGTAGATTTTTAAAGGAGATAAAAATGAAGGACAGGAAGTTTGGCTGACTATGGAAAAATTGGTATCTGTGTTCTCATCATGAACAATTAATATCAATACGGCATGCTCCACTGAATCTAAAGAGACAAGTCTCTTGATTTTTAGTCAAACTGTTCATAAGTTTGTCATAATAACACACATGGTCAGAATACTCGAAATGGTTGCAGAGATATAGCCTCATGCCTATTTGGCATGCTCTTTAGCGAATTTGTAAGTGCGTTATTGGACAACTTGAAGTCCATGTTTTTGTTTGCATGGTCTTAAAGATGATTTGATTCAATATTCGTGGAAATCAGAGCAACTGTCTAGGAGTTCTAAAAACTATGGCAAAATTCGGCCGACTATGGCAAAATTGGTATCTATGTTATGAGGAATCTATTAAGACCAGTTTCATTACAATAGGCCAAATGAATTAAAAGCTATTGCCATTTTTTTTTATTTCATGATCATTTTTTACCACAAGGTGGCACAGTCTCAAAACTCTTTGAGTACCTTCAGGGCATGGTGCTGATGGCACATACCATAGGCCCTGTCCCAAATGGCACACTTCATGTAGATTTTCTGTCTTGTGGACTTACAATGGCCGCTGCGTGTGCATGTCCATTAAGTCCACAAGACCGTAGGGTGTCCCATTCGTCATTAAAGCTTTAAGAAGGGTGCTCGCGAGCGCCCCCTTTGTGGCTGCTATTCGCCATCGATGCGCACTTCAGCTGAGCCTGCAAGTTTGCGAGCTATGCAGAGGAATTCAACCCGGCAGTCAAAGCAGCGTTACGTCATGAAAGTGCAGACTCAGAGGAAGACCGTGAGGGTTTAGGGTGCCATTTGGGACAGGGCCATACACTGCAGGGCTATTCAAATCTTGCCCTGGAGGGCCAATGTGCTGCAGAGTTTAGCTCCAACCCTAAACAAACACACCTGAAGATGCTAATCAATGTCTTCAGGATCATTAGAAAATCACAGGTGGGTGTGTTTGATCACGGTTGGAGGTAAACTCTGTTTCATTTAAACACACCCTGCATCCCAATTCGCATACTATCCATACTAAATATTCGAAAATAGAATTAGTATGTCCCAAATCGTAGTATGTTGAAAAGAGTATTACAAAGATACCCGGATGGTTTACTATTTCCAGTCCGAATTCGAAGTACGGATCGATGTGCACTCCAATGGTTGATATTGCCCACGAAGATCCAATTAGAACTACAAACGCGGATAAAAAGCGTTAAAAAAACTACAAACATGACGGATGTGCGAGTCCAACGGTTAAGTAGAGAAGTTTAGATAAAGGGGTGTGAGTGACCAACTATCAATATTTAACCTGACAAAAATATATTTATTCAGTGTTGTCCACATTATATTTCATCTGCAGCAGCATTGTGAACTTTTGTAATGACACGTTTGGCCATTAACTTTTAAATGCATCATTATACTTCAACTGCAAACACATGAGGAGAGTCGCTGCATTAAAGGCCCACACATGGCATATCAAGGAGCGGCTACATTTCTCTCCAATACGGTAGGAGATTAATCTGAATGTGGAGGATTTGAACTGTGACGAATCTGACGATGATTGACAGGGCAGTTAAACGGTGACGGGATGCTCGTAACTAAGCGACAGAGTCCGTTAAAGATGGCGAAGTAGTATGTCCTGAAGCTTGCATACTTTTCTGCTACACACTCAAAAGTATATACTTTTTCTTCAGAAAAAGAGTACATACTTTTAGTACATAGTATAAGTAGGCGAATTGGGACGCAGCAACATTTGCAAGGGTTCCACCAGTAGTGGGCACTTGCTCAACATAAGCAATATTGTACATCTGAGTGAACGAGATGGGGTTAGTTAGTGAGGGAAGGGCATAAGAAAGTGGACTTGATGCAGCCTTGTTAGTAAAGCCAAATTCATTAAATAGAAATGTGTGTTCACATACTTTTATCCATGCAGATGATTTGATTCAGGCGTTTTAAGCACACACTAAATGTGCCCACACAACTCTTCCTCTCTGTCTTTCCTAACTCATTATCTCTACAGTATACTTGAAATACCAGAGGATTCAAGCAACTCGATTATTTTTATAGGCCCAAACCCTTTGAACCCTACACATGCGGCATATGATTAATGTCACACTTTCTCTCGGCTATGAAAGACAGCAATAAGAATCTATATAAAGAGATCCATCAGTTCACATTCTGTCATGCTTGCTTAAGAAAGCCATTCATCCTGCCTGGAGGTGCAAGTTGTGGCATTTGACAGGTTCTATGTGTGGTGAGATCATAGTGATGCGAATAGATTGTGCAAAAATAGCTTAGCAAGCACTCAGTGTCCTTCTAGTGTCCTATACGAAACACACAGCAGGTGAACACACCCATTTTAAGTATCAGCTTTTGGCCGACATTCAACCATGAAAACACAATCACACTATCCAGCCTGCAACACATCTGTCCTCTTACACAGAACATGATGGTATGACAATCTAAGCAAAAAAAAAAAAAAAAAAATGATATTCTCGTCACTTTAGTCAATGTGCCCTTTCCGCCAGACACCAGCAGCTCTGCAAGTAACATCCTCTAAGGAGGTAAAATGTGTTTTTGTATGTGTTTTTTTTTTTCTTTTTTACAAAATATTTAGTGTACAGTGTCTCTATGAGTAAATACATCTTACAGTATTGTACATAATTGCTTTGTTTTGGAGAATACCATATAGCTTCCCTTTCTCCAATTGTCCCAAGTACTTAAAAGTACTTAAAATTCACCTAAAAACTGTCATCATGCCATTCCAAACCTGTATGACTTTCTTTCTTCTGTGGAACATAAAAGAAGATATTTTTGCCCATGCAATGAAAGAGAGTGTGGTCCAAAACAGCACTGACTTCTGGACATTTTTCAAAATACCTTCTTTTGAGTTCAAAATTAAAAGGGGTTCAACAAGAACATTATAACATAACTGTAATTTTAGGGGAATCTTTTAATTTAAAATAGCCAATAACACTTTTCAGTGTAGCTAGAGAGCGTCTCATATCTTTCTCACACACACACACACACACACACACACACACACACACACACACACACACACACACACACACACACACACACACACACAAAGTTTATTGCCCAAGCTTCCGTACTGATTCTTTTTTCATCTATGGGCACCGTGCTCCTCTTCTATTAAAACGGCACCACACAAGTGCAGTTGTGTACGTTGATAGTGGGGAAATCACGTCTTGTTCATAAGTTTGGCCAGCATTTGCTGAATGTGTAAGCGTGGTAGGTTTAGTACAGAATGCCGGGCTCTGGGGTTGCCTGGCAACAGGGGCATGTGTCTGCGATGGGCGTGACGGTGGGCGGGGCTGCTTTCAGCTGAGCGGCTGCGCTGAATGGCCGCCGCCCCGAGGGCGGGGTCGTGGGGGAAGTGCTCCGTGTCCATGGTAGAGGAGGAAAACACGTACGACGCCAGTCTTCTCAAATGGGCGGGCCTCGGGAATGAGTGATGTGGGTGTGGCCTGTCCTCCTCCAACTGAAAAAGACCAATAAGAGTGGAGGAAAAGAGGAATCAGGCTGAGGAAAAACTAAAACGCGAAGTATTGGAAAAAAAGCGTCTTTTTTGTTTTTTTTGTGTGTGATGTGTGATGAACACAAAAACACACCAATAAAAAAAAACAAGAGATATACGATACATTATATCAACTGGGTGGTACAAACACATAGATGTGCTGTAACTCATTCAGAGGACAAGACCAGCCCACATTTGTATGAACGCTAAAGACAGGCTTGATTAAGTTTACGGTGTGAGTGAATTTATGTTCTACATGTTGTGAAGGAGCCAACGTGTGCACACAGACCCCGGACCACCAAGGTGAACGAGATTTCACCAAATACAACATGTTCCTGTATCAACATCTTTGTTGATCCTGGAACAACATTCCAATCAACCAATCAGAATTTTTGGGGTAAGCTTACAGTTTATGTTAAGTTAGGGCTCACAACCATGGTTAGGTGCTTCTACATCAGTGTTACTCACCTATCATTTCTCTATGATTTTAGGGGTAAGGTTTAGGGGCAGGGATAGAATTAGGACTACATTTTTGGACAGAAATGTTGTTCCAAGTTCAACAAAATATGTTGACCAGGGAACATGTCTAACTTGGCAAAATCACGGTGACCGTATGACCAATAAGCTTGGCTGCTGAGCATGATGCGCATGATGCACACACACACACACACACACACACACACACACACACACACACACACACACACACACACACACACACACACACACACACACACACACACACACACACACACACACACACACACACACACACACACACACACACACACACACACACACACACACACACACACAACCATAGAACCCTAAAAAATGCAAATTAACACAAATACCTAACAGACATATAATTTGCACCAGGGGGGGGCATACAAACAATGTATGCTAATCATCTTTCAACACATCTTTCAACACAAGTTATCAGAAGCTTAAAAGAGACTTTCTTGTACTGGTTATGTAATTATGTAAACATATTCAGCAGCTAGGAGCAAATGCTAGTACTATATCGTAACACTTCCAGCTTAAACACAACCTAAACACAAACACACTCACGTGCACGCACACACAGGCACACACGCACGCACAGACGTACACACACCCAGTAAGGCATATTTGGGAATTCTTAACAGACTCTTGTCTAAGCAAGGTATAATTTGTTCAAATGAGTTAATGTATTAGATATCATGATAACACTTGAACATTTGTTCATAAATTAACTAATACAATTTGAAATGAACAAATGTACACTTATGTTCAAAAGTATGAGGTCAGTAAGTTCTTTTTTAGGGCGGAGGAGGGAAAGGCTTCAATTACATTTTAAAATATATTCAAATAGAAAACTTTTTTATTGTAATAATATTTGTGTTTTACTGTATTTTATCAAATAAATGCAGCCTTATTGAACTGAAGAAACTTTTCTCAAAAACATTTATAACACTTATTGTTCCCAAACCGTTGTATTGTAGTGTATGTACAAATTAACATTAAACTTGATAGGTCATTTCTGTACCAAATGCATTTACTAATGTTAACTCTTATTGTATGTTGTTACCATTTTATTTATTGTTTATTGTGTTTATTCACAAAGATAGAACAAAACCAAAAAACAATAATTCAGTCATAAACATAATATTTTCTCAAAAATAATTAAATATATGCCAGTGTACAGACATAGATTAGACAGGTGTGGGTACTTAGAAGCATGTGGCCTAGTCTTTCTCTAAAAGGCTTTTAAAGTCAGCATAAAATCAAAAACGCATGTACTTTTAATAAAGTAAACTATTCATCTGTGCATTTTATTGCACTACAAATCCTAAATAATAAATAAAAAGTAATCATTGGTTGACAATCCTTTTTTTTTCAATTTAGATATACAGTTTCACATTACACAACTAAAATGAGCTGTGTATTAAAATTCATGCTGACTTTGATGATAATAAGGATCGACTCACAGACCACAAGCATGATAAAACGATCAAATGCAATAAATTATATTTCAAACTAGACTTAAAGGGATAGGTCAACCAATAATCACCTTCATGCCGTTCCAAACCCATAAGACATTGGTTGATCTTCGAAAAACAAATTAAGATATTTTTTAATTAAACTGCAGATGTTTCTGTCCCTCCATTGAAAGGTCAGGTAAGCTAAATGTAAAAGATCCAAAATGGCTTTAAGACTAATTCATACGAGTCAAGTAGTTTCCAATTCCAAGTCTTATGAAGAGATATGGTCACTTTATATGATGAACAGATTTTATTTAGGCTTGTATTGACATATAAATGTACATAGATACATACATTTTGCGCATCACATATGGTAAACGTGGAAGCTCATGCATGAGTCGCACGCCTGGTTCATGTGTGCGAGATGCATGAAAACCAATACATTAACCTTAAATAAATCTGTTCATCCTAAATTAAATCTGTAAAATCATATAAAGTGATTAGATAAAACCGCTTGATTAATATAGATTTTTATTTTATTTTATGACAACTTAACCTATTTGGATCTTTTAAGTTATGGTTACCTGGCCTTTCACAGGCAGACATTCAGGTCTCATTAAAAACATTTTAATTTGTGTTGTGAAGATTTGGTTTGGAACAATATGAGGCACATCATCAATAATGATGACACAATTTTCATTTTTGGGTGAACTATCCCTTTAATCATAAAGCTGTTATCAGGGAGCTAAGGATCATCAAACAAATAAAGCGATCAGGTTTACTCATACACGCACATGCCCTCAGGTGTGACTTACCGGGCCATCGGGTCCAAACGGCTCTGACTCCCTCCTTCTTGGGCAGGTTTGAGGCAACGTGTGAAAAGGTGAATGGGCGGGGCTCGGTCCCACCCCCTCCTCCTCTGCTACAATCATCATCCCACGAGTTTTGGGTCGTACCACAGCCTCAGCTCCACCCATCCCATGTGCCCCTGCTCTCCTTCTTCTCTCCTCTTGGTCCTCAAGGGGGCGTAATTCCTCTGGTTCATCATCTGTGGTGCCTGAGGTGGTGGGCTCAGCCCCGGGATGGAAGTCTTTCAACTCGGTTTCTTTATCAATCATCACCCACTCCCTGCTGTCAAAGTCCTCCTCTTCTGCCAGCGGGACTGAGCGGATGAATGCATTGCTGTGAGCCTCCTGGTCACCGTCTGCAGAGACATCATGGCGGCCACCGGCCAGTCTTTCAACCTGTCCAGCGTCTAATGAGAACATCTGAGCAGGCTGGGAAGAATAGACGTGCCTGGATGGAGAGCCCAGCATGTCCAAACGAGAGCTGCCACAAAACACACAAAGAATAAGACACAGAATCACCTGAACAACCATACATTTAAAAGTACCCAAACATTTGAACAAAATACTGGAAAGATTTCTGAAGGATCATGTGACACTGAGGACTGGAGTAATGATGCTGATAATTTAGTGTTGCTATCATAGGAATAAATGACAAAGAAAATATTAAAATACAAAAGTGTTATTTTAAATTGTAATATTAATATATATATATATATATATATATATATATATATATATATATATATATATATATATATATATATATATATATATATATATATATATATATATATATACAATTATATATATGCACACATATATAATATATTTATTGTTATATATATATATATATATATATATATATATATATATATATATAACATTCATAATATTTCACAATGTTACATGTATATTCAACAAATAGCACAAGAGACTTTTTCAAAAACATTTTAAACATCTTACAGAAACAATTTTTAAAATGCTAGAGTATATTTGTCCACAAACTGCAGTACAGTATGTTTTTAATAAAATTACAACAAACTATATCAAACTATAATAACTACAATACATTCATATTTGTGTTTCATCAAGTCTCAATATTCCCAAAACTTAATTTCAAATATTGTTGTTTGGCATAATTAGCTATAATGTGTTATTAGTGTCATTACCTGTATTTCTGTAAACCTTTAATATAAAATGCAATATATAATTAATGACATACCCAATAAAAACTGTGTTAGTTTTAAAAATTTTAACTCTTCCCAATATAAATATTTTTGGGCATGCCAAGCAACTTTTTTATCATAAAATGCCCTAAATATCAGAGAAGAATGTTACATAATAATAATAATAATTATTATTATTATTAAGAATGTTACAGTACAAATCAAAAACATGCTTTTTTCTCAGAAAACCATTTTTGAATGCTTTCCTTCCTAACAAGACACAAGTTCGAGTGACCTTTAAAAGGCTAGAGGGATAGAGTGATGAATTTTACCGTTTATCTGCACCATCTCCTCTATCTTCTGCAGCAGATAGCCGGTCTGATTCTGGGCTGTTTACTCTCCGGTACCTTGGAGGGCGGGACTGACCATCCGCTTCTCCGCCCCTCGCTGGAGAAACTGTCCTCCCTCCTCCGGCAGGCTCCTCCCCATCATCTGATGCTACTTGCGTCTTGGAGAAAAAGCAGTTTTAAACATATAATTGGTCTAAAATCATGTTTCAACCTAATTTGAATATAAAATTTTTTATTAATTGGGCATAATACATCAAAACAATAGTACCTTACTGATGCTGATCCTGAGTTTGTTACGATTAAAGTCAGTTTCATCCCATCCTTCACCAGCAGGCGGGGCTGGAGCAGGTTCGCTAGGCCTGCTGGGTATCAAAGCAGGTGGGGCGTTCTCTTGGTCACTCAGGTGTTCATCTTGCAGAACATCATCAGTGTTTTCCCTCGGCAATTCACCAGGTACCGGTGTCACATTCACCACCCTGAGAGAGGTAAGGTCAGAATTACATCCATATCATTCAAAGCATATCAGAATCACAGTCTTTTTAAAGTCAAAACAGAATCAATCCAGTTTCATTTCTGAGTCTAGAATCCCATCACGGAAATGATCTGATACTGGAAATGATCTGATACTGTTGTAAGAGTGTGTAGATAATCTTACCCCACAATGGCAGCAGTTTGCCGCGTGTTTTGTTGCGGTGGTGTGTGTGTGCTGGTGGGGAGAGCCGTATCTGTTCCAGATTTTTCCCAGTCATACGGCTCATTTTCTGTTATCACCCTTTCTTTCATGCTGTTCTCAAATACTGACATTAGCAACTAGACCAGGAACAAGGAAAGAAAGAAAATACAATTTTCACTCAAAATAGTTTTGATTTATATATACTGTTATATACTGTGTATATATAATAATAAATATTCATTACATTTAAATAGCGCTTTTTCTAGGCACTCAAAACGCTTTACATAGAAGGGGGGGGATCTCCTCATCCACCACCAATGTGCAGCATCCACCTGGATGATGTGACGGCAGCCATATTGCGCCAGAACGCTCACCACACACCAGCTGATTGGTGGCAAAATGATGAAGCCAATCAGGAGAGGGGAGTATTAGGAGGCCATGATGGACAGAGGCCAATGGGCAAATTTGGGATTTTTAATGACCAGAGAGGGTCGGGTCTCATCTGAAAGACGTCTCATCTAAAAGACGGTGCTCTGTGACAGTACAGTGTCCCCATCACTATACTGGGGTGTTAACAACCACACAGACCACAGGGTGAGTCTGCCCCCTGCTGGCCTCACTACCACCTCTACCAGCAGCTACCTGGTTTTCCCAGTTGGTCTCCCATCCAGGTACTGACCAGACTCAGCCCTGCTTAGCTGCAGTGGGAAACTCTAAAATCAATGTTAAGTGGTCTCTTAATTTTTTCTAATGCTATAGCATTAGAAAAAATTAAGAGACCACTTAACATTGATTTTAGAATCAATGTAGAACACAAATTAAGATTTTTAACTCCAACTGTTGCTCATATAATGCATTATATGAGCAACGGTTGGAGTTTAAAATCTTAATTTGTGTTCTACTGAAGAAACAAACACACCTAAATCTTAGATGCCCTGGGGGTAAGCAGATAAACATCACATTTTCTATTATTTAGCTATCCCTTTAAGTGGTCTCTTAAATTTGTTCCAGAGCTGTATATATATATATATATATATATATATATATATATATATATATATATATATATATATATATATATATATATATATATATATATATATATATTTACACACATACACACACGCACATAGACACACTCACGCACACACACACACACACACACACACACACACACACACACACACACACAAACACACACACACACACACACACACATACACACACACACACACACGCACACAAACATGTTTGTTTTTGTGACATATGAGAACATTCCATAGGCATAATGGTTTTTATACTGTACAAACCGTATTTTCTATCCCCTTACACTGCCCCTAACCCTAAACCTACCCATCACAGGAAACATTCTGCATTTTTACTTTCTAAAAAAAAACTCATCCTGTATGATTTATAAGCATTTTGAAAAGAGAGGACATGGCCAATGTCCTCATATTTCAATCTCCTTATAATACCTATGTCATACCCATGTCATTATACACATTTGTGTCCTCATATGTCACAAAAACATGCCCCCACACACACACACACACACACACATTTTTGAGTATATGTTTCAAAATATATTCCCTGCCGTTCAAGGTTTTTGTAATGTAAATTCTCTACTGCTCACCAAGGCTGCATTTATTTGATTAAAAATACAGTACAATTGTTTCTGTTTTAATAAATTGTTAAATGTGATTTATTCCTGTGAAAACTCCATTTTCTGCATCATTATTCATATGAACCTTCAGAAATCGTTCAAATATGTTAATTGGAGCTCAATTGTTGTTGTTTTTTCATCAGTTTTGAAAACAGTTGTGCTGCTTAATATTTTTGTAGAAACCAATAATTTCAAGATTATTTGATGAATAGACAAAGAATAGCATTTATTTGAAGTAAAAATCTTTTTTTTAACATTATAAATGAAAGCTTTTAGCATAGGTTCTACTAAAATGAATTCATATCAATAGGTCTGGCTGGCCAATCACTGCTTAACACTAGCAGTATTTAAGCACTGAACTCTGTTTCACATTCCCACTTGATAACACTGATGTTCCCCTCTATCTTCCCCACCACCAGGTTGGTCCCTGACTCCATCCATCCACCCCTGCCTTCACCTTTAGGCAGGATCAGAATCTGCATCCCCAAGGTTTTGGACTAAGGATGGGGCATATCTCAAATAACTTTTCTATACATCTCTAAATGAATCATTGTAGCTCACTACTACCATCTGTTAATACTTCATGGAATAAATATAATGTAAACTTTCACCTGTCCTCTGAGTCTTTCTGGTAGACACACACACGCACACACGCACACACACACAATTCCAACGAGGAGGTAGGAGCACAGAAAGTGGGATATTAGAGGTGCGTGTGAAAGGCTCACCTGATAATCAGGTTTGGTGTAGTAATCTAAATCCAGCACATGGTCATAGAAGACATGAAACTCAGCAGGCATGTGTTTCAACAGCATCCTGTGCTCATAGCGCTCTTTGATCTGTCCCACCTGCTCCTGTTCACCAGACACACATTGCAGACGCAATTAGCAACTCTGAAGACCTTAAATATTTTAAGCATAAGCTCTTAAGACAAGGGTTAATTCACTCAAATCTGTTCCATTATATTCATATTCACTGCTTAATGTGAGTGTGACATGAGTGTGATATGTGAGTGTGAGTCTTACCTTATCTTTTATCTTACGCCATGGTAACTGTCCAACAGTAAACTCTACCAGCATATAAAACAATGACCACAAATCATCATGACGACCCATTTCCTGTTAAGAAGGAACAAAGGGTGGTCTTCTTTAAAATAATTATTCTCAATGTAGTTTATTCTGGCCATGAATCACCCATTTAGGTTTCATTCACACTGCAAGCCTTAGTGCTCAATTCAGATCTATTGCTCAGATTCTTTTCGTATAGCTGTTCACATTGTTGTCTTAATTATGACGATTGTTGCTCTAGAGTGGCATAAAAGTGCAATAAATTCCAATATATTATAATGATATCTGACCTGTATCGGATTTAGGACCACATATAGAACTGGCTCAAATAAGAATTGTATAGATCAGATTCCATGAGGTTTGTGCTGTTCACACTTTTACGACAAAAACAGATCTGATTCACATATGAGCAAAGACACTGGATTTGGGCCACATTTACCTGCAGTCTGAATCTAGCCTTATGTTTCAAATTGGCATACACAGCCAGTGCTTGCTATTTATGTGTGTGATATGCTTTAGACAGTCAGTGGACGTCCTCTCTGAAACTGATACTTCACTTACCTTGTTTTTATGTGCATTAATGGAAGCGTAGCGTACTGTTCCTCGGAACCCAGCCACTGTCCTGGGCTAAAGCAGAACATTTAAAAGAGTCTCATAATAAGAATTAATATCACTTTCATTTATACTTTAATACTTTGGTTGAAATAGGTAAATACATAATCAAAACAAAGCAAAAATGGAAAGAAAATATAAGGAAGGGTGGAGCGACAGGAATTATGTATATTTGAGCTACTTTTTTTATCTTTTTTGGGATTCTTAGCCTGATTGAGTCCAATTCATTAAAGACATATACAGGAAGGTGTAAGGTGTAAAATTGCAGGTACAGTATGAGACGGTACGACAGAGGTGTGTGGAATCTGTGGATATGTCCAACAGGGTATGTTTCAGAATTCAGCATTTGAAATGTAAGGCCACAACCATTAGAGAAGAGTGTTCTAAAAGCCTTTAGAGGGTAAGGAAGGAATCTTTCCAATATTTTGGAAACTCACAATATGACTGTCGCTATGGTAACAGGGACAAACATCTTTGGCGGGGGAGCATGCGATTCAACATGAGAGCCAAAACAGAACTGCAAAACAAAACTGAGAAAAGTGAAACATAAAAATGAATTCAAACATATAAATCATAAAATTTATTAGTGAACGGCAAAATAAATAAATAAATAGGGATGCATGATACATTTTGCACCATATCAGTTATAAGCTGATGTTATATTTACTGATATCAGTCAACAGTTGACGTGTAATTGCGCTTGCTTATTTCTTCTTTTACAATTAGATTACCTTTGTCGCTACCTAAAACTCAATTCAAGAATTTAAAAAAAAAAAAAAATGTATAACACAGTTGAATGTAATCTATAGCAAATCTCAGAATTAATGTCTATTTTACTCTATAATGTGATGCCTAAATGAATTTTTACAACATTATATTTATGCAACTGGCCAGAAATGTGATATGGGTGCATCCCAACATAAAGCATCGCAACTAAATATAAAAACTGCACATGCAAGAAACAAATGTGAAAAATGCTGCTTATTTGGTCATTTTTGTGCTATTTATTTAGCGAAAAAAAATATTTAAAATCTAACAGAAATAGTATTTGAAAGAATATAAAGGAGGAAGAAGATAATTGTACCACAAAACAAAGCAAAAGCAATACTTACCGGCCGCACCTCCCCGTTTGTATTAGTGTACTGTCGTGCCAAACCAAAGTCCAGCATATAACACTTCCTACAGGTAGACGGTAATCGGCCCATGGCAAAATTAGACTAAGGATAAGAAAGAGACCAGCATTAGCTGACAGAAGCCAGGTAAATGGATTGAGAAAGAGAAGAGATGGTAAAAGTGAGGCGTACAGGTTTAATGTCTCTGTGCAGGAAGCCCACAGAGTGAATGGCTTCAATGGACTCTAAGATCTGTTTCCCCAACCGTAGAGTGGTGCTCATACTGAACGTCCCTCTAGGCTGACTCCTCCTGAGATCAGCCAGATTCCTTCCCTACAGAAAGAGAGATTCAGCTGCAGTTTCTTTTACACACACACACACACATGTAAGAAACAGAAATAAAAAATCTGTACCTGCAACTGCATGACAACGTAATTGAACTTGTCGTTTCTTCCACATCCAATAAATTTGCAAACATGATTCTTTCCTGCACAAGAAATGAAATCAGTAATGTCACAGATATTACATAGAAGTCACACACATTACAGCTTTTTGTGTGGGCTGTGGACACACACATACAAAACATATTCAGCAAGCAGGTAAAGACAGAGGCGGTGACATTTGGAATTTCAGCGTGTCCTCCATGAAGGTTATAAAGACATGCGAGAGCAAGAGAGCATCGAAAAAAAGAGGGAGGGAGAAAAACGTGTGGTAATCCAACTTTCCTTCAGTTCTTCACGCTCATTAGTCTTACAGACTCCCAGTGGTATTCCTGAACTACAGCTGAGGCTAACTGCCTTGACAAGCATGAAAGTCACAATGTGTCTCTCTGTGTGTGTTTCATATGAACACATCTGAAAACATTATGATGGGAAAACAAACAGAGGAACTGTCACATATTTTTACAAACCCTGCTTGCTTCACAAATATGTACTTACACTACCATTCAAAAGTTTAAGTCAGTAAATATCTTTAATGTTTTTGAAAGAAGGCTCACCAAGGCTTCATTTTATTTAATCAAAACCACATTAAAAACGTAAAAATTTGAAATATTATTACAAACATTTTCCATTGTAATATATTTTAAAACTATTTATTCCTGTGTGGCAAAGTTGAAATTTCAGGATCATTAGTGTCACATGATTCTTTAGAAATCATTTTAATATGCTGATTTGCTCCTCAAGAAACATTTTATTTCTTCAATGAAAACAGTTGTGGTGCATAATACTTTTGTGGAAACCATGATTCATTTTTCAGGATTCTTTGCAAATTAGAAAGTATCAGAAATTTATTGAGGACGCCTAAATGTTGTTTTATGATACATTTGCTGAATATTCCTTGCATCAAGCCACTAAAACAAAAATATGAAGAATAAAATCACTAATTGTCTTGGAGAAGGATGAGATGGATGCTGGTTCAACTCACATACGATATGATGCTGCAGGTGACACAATGACCTCCGTTGTTGTTCAACAGCTAACTGATTAGCTAACCTGAATAAAGGACATCCTCTCAGTCTCCTCACCTTGTAGTTTCTTTAGTACAGCAACCTCCATCTTAAGCACTTGTTTTGGCTGTTGGGCGGATTCCACTTTAAGAGCCACATTCTCCCGTGTCAACAGGTCGTAGGCCTCATATATCTCCCCGAACCCTCCACCCCCAATCTTCTTCAGCTGAATACACAAGCAATAGCAAGGTCAGTCTTGGCAGAACATTGATTTAACCTGTGTGTCATCTACTCCACATGCTGGTCTCACACAATATACACTCTTAAAAATAAATGTTTCAAAGGTGGTTTTCACAGTAATGCCATTGAAAACCATTTTGGGTTCCCCAAAGTACCTTGTGTCAAGAACATGTTAATAATCTACAGAACCTTTCTCCACTATAAAGAACATTTTGTGCAATGAAAGGTTTCCATGAATTAAAGCTCCTTCATGGACTCATAGATGCCAATAAAAAAACGTTATTTTTAAGAGTATGCATTGTAAATCAACACCATGCTCCGAGAAAGTCCCTTAGCTAAACAGGACAAATTCAACAGCTAAATTTGCAGGAAAGCTTTTGTGGATTATAACTGGCTGGGTTTGTTCTACATTCAATAAATTGTATGACAAAATGTTATTGTATGAGTTGTATGAGCTGCTCTGATCATAGCTCTGAGCGATTACTAAAATCAAGAAAGATTTAATTAAACTCTGAGCAATTCAATTCTAGTAGCAGGCACTAAACATATTGATTAATCTTGGCTTAAACATGCTTTATCTCATGAGTTATGACAGGATATGTTTAAGCCAGTAACAAATTAGTCAGACTGCCACAATCCTCATCAAAGATATATATTATTACAGTAAAACAGCCACAAATCATTTCTGAGGACATCTGCTTGAAGAGTTGTGCTATGAACTGGCCCACAACCAAATGGTTTGGGAGAATTTTGGAGAGAAGCCAGACTAAGTTGATTTGAAAGCATCTGCTGTCACATGTGGACCATTTTGTCCTGTGCGATTAGGCTACAAAGGCAACAGACACTTTGGGCATCTTCATTCCATGAACACACTCCTACCTAAATATAGACAAACACACACTTACCACTTTCCAGCGCTCTTTCACCAGGCAGTTGGGGGGCAGGATGTCGACCTGCTCCCCCGCCCCGTTCATGTTTTCGTCGCCGTTGACACCGGGGCCTACGCACTGCATCGGCTGTCCAGCACTTTACCAAACCCTGCCATTTACCTGAAACATATATATACAAAAAAATGCTTTTACCTAAACTTCCTGAGTATTTCCAGGTTTAAACCCTGACATGAAAGTATCGCCCCAAAAATAATAATGAATTGACACATTCAGAAAGAAAATAATAATAATCTATCATCTTTAAGCTCTACATGCAAAAGAAGTATCCGCAAACCCAACACAAGACAAGTGACAACAACAATAGCACTGTGTCTATCAGAATGAAGAATACAATACAGAAACCAGAAGGAAAAGTCATATGTTTCTCTCGAGGTCATTATCTTGGCCTGGGCTTTTTTCCATAATCATTGATCTCTTTTTAAGGTCACACAAAGGCATCCATTGCAAAAATGTGGCCAAAATGACATACATTTCATTCATTCCAACAGCATTAAACCATTGTTACACCGGCTATGAGCAGAAACAGAGAATTCTGAAAACAACCACATATCATTGATTGTCTTAAAAATTTTAAAGACCCTGAAAAGGAAATAAATCTTCTACCGCTTCTTCAAGATTTCTGTAATGTCTGCAGAGTATCAGGTATCCACTAGAGCCGGTCAGACACAGAGGCCCTGCCTGGACTACACCCTTACACACGCTCTCATTATGTTACAGGCACTTATTAATCTTATAAAAGAAACAGATTATCATTCACTGGAGTACAGTTTATATTTGCATGCTCTGTGTATGCTTAATTCCTTAACATACTGTATTTCAGACCTTTCTTTCTGTTTACCATTTTAAAACAATCACCCTCACTTTCTAAAATAAACCTTCTCTAAGGAATGCAATGGGTTATAAATGGATCTAATTAATAAAACTGAAAAGACTCTCACCTTAACACTTCTGACACCTTCATCTGAGAAAGCTAATGCATAGCCATGTAGGTATTTTAGGGAATACCTCATCTTATTCTCCACCCTTAACATCCAGAACAGCAAATCAGGATGGCATTTCATAATAAAAAATCTATTGACTTATTTTACAATACAATGAACTGTATGGATTGTACAATGGCTCAAAAACATATATTAGGTAAAAATACATAGAAGGTGATGGGGAAATTTCTTTAAATGTCAGATAAATGTACACACAGATAATGTATTTAGGTATGGCAATATAAAGCTGTGTTTAAATAAAATTCATTTTATAGTAAGTATTAAACAAGCAGTAAACATTAAGTTAGAAATAAGAAACAAAAAAAGCTTGATGATTAAACAAATAAGAAAATTAACATTCTAAATAAAAACTAAACAACTGAGACATTCATGCAATGACTTGGAGAGAATGCAGATGTATTTGTTAATTCATACTTTTCACAAAAAATATTTTAACAATTTATTACTACCAATATATAATTATATAATTTAACTGTACATTATAAGGTAATTCGCTTTTTATTTTAAAACATTTTTCAGCATTTTACAATAAAATTACATTGTACTACCCATACACTATAACAACAACTCAACTCTAAAATAGGCTACATTACATTATATCAGATAATTTGATAATGTTCAGTCAAATGGATTGAATAATGCCTTCAATTGTGTTTTTTTGCTGAATACTTTACACACAGACAACTGATTAAAAACACTGACATTCTTGGATTAAAAAAATGCAGGGTCCACAGGATATAGCTCAGTCGCGTCGTGCAGCAGGCTCTTCACCTGTTTGCATGGAAAACTCGTAGCTTCAACAAAATGATAATGAGATTCTGATTGCATAAAGCATTTGCTAAGAGCACTTCATTATTCTGACTTAACTAAATGTCAGGAGCAGAGCACAGGACTGCGTGGGCTCAGTCTCCTGACATCTTCAGCTTTCTCCGCAGTGCCAAAAGGATCCGTCTGAACGGACCCCACCCAAACACAGTCTGGTCCAATGAGCAGCCCTGAATGCTAAGCCCCGCCCCCAAATCATCGTTTGATCACCGTCCATTGGGGCAATGCATGACAATCAGCAGAACATTCCCCTGCTAGAGCCTGAAGCGAAAGGCACTATGGGATATGTCGTTCATCAATGAGACAATAGACATAAACGGCATTGGTCACTGTCACCTCTGAAAAACTACAACTCCCGCTGACAGGCCACGTGAGCTGTTGACGTACAGCTGCATTATGTGGCATGTAATGTAAATTAATCATGATTTTTCCTAAACATAAATAATATATAAAAATTTGGCTAAGTTTCTATTTTTGACTCAGGCCCCAGTGCCTTAATAGTTTGACAAGATCGTGGCAGATTTGTTTTCGCGTGCCCGTTTGGGCACCTGGGCCAGCGCAGCATCACTATTGACAAGGTGCCAGCATACACAGAACAAGCTGATTGCTATTGAGCAGCGCTTTGTTAAAAAAATCACTTGGCAAACCAAAAACAACCTACTAACCTGTTCTTCTGTCGTCGGAGTAAAATCTCAAAGTGAGAGTTTAAGGAGAGCCGCATTATTCCGTTGGCGCGACCGCTGCGCCTTTTCCTCTTGTTGATGCTGCACCATTTTCAGCCTCCTCTGCTCCTCCGCTCCTGCACTGATTCAGCATCACACGGATACTCCCACTATGCACCGCGCACATGCGTGACAGAAGACGACTGTTGCGTAGCAACCCGAAAGGCGTGAATACCCCTCATCTGCAGACTACAGCCATTGAGGAAATTCCTTGAGAAACGTCTTATTACCAATATTTCTAATTATAAAGAAAAAAAAAAAAAAGGCTAATCGTTGTTAAGGAAATACATGTTATGAAATTGGGTTTCAATAATGTTAGTTATGTGCATGGCAAAGGCAAACGTCTTTAACGTGCTCTTGAAAGGTGATTGTGAAAAATGCCTTTCGGAATAGGCCTACAGTAAATTATCAATAAGGCAAGGCCAATAAATTTCGTGATTCAATGGCTCTTGAATATGAAGACAAATCAAATCTTAAAAACAAAACAAAAAAAAAAACAATCTAGCAGTCTGTAATAACAATTGTCAGAAGTTATCAGGACGCTTCAACTGACAAATGAAAATTCAAATAAATTTATAAAACATAATAGGCTACATATTACTTCTGATGGTGAACTGGTTTTACTTAGATTCTAGTTAGACAATGTTTGTCAGTTTTTAGCTGGTCCAAAGCAGATCTATCAATCTGTGCATGATCATCAACTGCATCAAATATGTTTAAATTATAGGCCTACATCAAATATAGTTTTAATGTGTTTTGGGGTTGTGACATTACAAAAACACAAAAGGCTGAGCGCATTTAGCTTTCAGCTAGGCCCAAAAACTGCCAACTTTTGCAGTTCACAGTTGTAGCCTCTTCTCTTTACACAGACATTACAAGAATGGAATGATAAAATGCGCCCTTAACCGAACATATTCAACTTTTAGTAACATTTTATCACGTTGTAGTCCTAAAACCCGGAAGAGAATGAGCATTTTTATTCAATGCTACTATACCCCCTGAACCCCCAGGGTTTTTGTTTTATAAGGTCTTCAGTTAATATTACTTGAAGAGACTTCATGTCTTGTTCTACAATTTAAATGGCACACAGTCGTACCTCAACCAATAATTTTGGAGTAGATGTATTTTCTAAACAAGACATACAACGGTCATCATCGTTGTGGTAGATGTAGTCTTTATTTAGTTTGCCTACAAATTGACGTCACAATTGCGCAGCAGGATACGCCCAAGTCACGTGATTCCATCCACACGCGTGTTTCCTCCAGCAGCAGCAGCGTTCCAAACTCAAACTGTCAGGCTGAACGGAGGTGAACATGGCCGAAGTGTCGGAGAGGACGTTACAGGTCGCTATATTTGTTTCATTTGCTGCAGGTTTTGCCGCAGGCTGGCAGGCAAACAGAATGCGAAGAAGGTTCCTGGACTGGCGGAAAAAGCGGTTACAGGACAAACTCGCCGAAACACAGAAGAAGTTAGACCTGTCATGAAATAAAAGTGTCAACGCAACCGACCTGGTGAGACATGCGCCTTTCATAACTGTTTAGAATAATGGATTTTGTTGGTTCCCATATAACCGGTTTGCGCTTTCATTTTCTAGTGCCTTTTTCCAGCAAGGCCCTGATTTCACAAACAGAATGAGTCTGGAACAGCACCTCTCAGAGTACTCGACAAGAACAAGCCTGGGATCAAAGACAGTCTCTACAGGCTGGAGAAAAGCAATACAACTTTCAAGGACTTAAAACAATGAGCAGAATGTTGTTTTTAAAGGGTTTCATTAATGTTTGTTAAAGTCATAAATCATAGTGTGTTTCCATGTGTGTTTTCTCCTTGTCTGTGGCATTTGAAATAAATGGAAATATTTTATTAACTGTTGACTCACTATAAAAAGTAATATGCACATTATTGTTGTGACATTTAGCTCACTTTCATATTCACTTTCACAGATCCAACAAAAGCAAGCTGAAAAGTGGACAGCTAGCCTATATATTTTCTTTATTCATTGAACTGGCTAAACCTCAAATCAAGAAATATGTTTCTGGGACTATTTATATTGTCTAAATGTCCATGTCTTTCCCCACAAGCATGTAAGATTTTATTACACAACGTTTCAGACCTGGGGCCTATTGCACAAAACTAGGATAAGGGATTAAACCAGGATATCTTGGTGATCCTGGCTCAATTTATCCACCAAGTACAACATTATGCTTTGTAGTGAAGTAAAAGTTTTCCAAAGAAAAACACTGATAATGTACATTTACTTGAAGGAAAAACAAATCTTCACCAAGGCTCCTGTTAGTGAGTGGGATATATTAGACAGCAAGTGAACATTTTGTCCTCAAAGTTGATGCATTAAAAACAGGAAAGTGTAAGGATTTGAGCAAGACAGACACGCTACTGTAGCTCAAATTAGAAGTTAATGATGTTTCTGATAGAAAGTTGTCAGGTGTTGTTTCATATGGGGCTGTATAGCCGCAGACCAGTCAAGGTGCCCATGCTGACCCCTTGTCCACCAGTGGGCATGTGAGCATCAGAACTGACACAAAGCAAAAAATGGTTCAGGAATGGTTGAACTTGACCTCCAAATTCCCCAGATTTCAAATAAATTGAGCATCCGTGGGATGTGCTGAACAAACAAGTCCGAAGACCCACCTTGCAACTTACAGGACCTAAAGGATCTGCTGCTAAGATGCCAGATACCACAGCATATCTTCAGGGGTCTAGTGGAGTCCATGGGTCAGGGCTGTTTTGGCAGTAAAATGGGGACCAACGCATCACAATATAATTTTATTTATTAGCTTATATAATAGTATATATATATATATATATATATATATATATATATATATATATATATATATATATATACTATATAAATATATATATATATATATATATATATATATATATATATATATATATATATAGTTCCCTGCTTTAGACATTTTTGGTAAGCACACTATTTATTTACTTAAACACAAGCACTTTTCTAGAGAGGCAGAACCATGGGTGGAGTGTGAAGTCCATTCCATATTTCTGCATTTCAAAATAGAATTTCCGGAATTTCTGCATTCCAAAACGGAAACATTCTAAAAGTTTATAATGTATAAAAATACAAAAACGACTTTGACAATGCCTTCTATTACAAAACCTATATTTTACCTTTTTACACCTCTACTTCAATGTCAACTTCAAATGTAAGACTAGGTTGTAGTACATTTTAACACTTAGAAGTTGAGACGTCTCATACCAAAAGAAAGATGAACAGGGAAATTAAAAAAAGAAATGCAAAATTGTATTCCCTGGACACTCTGGGTCTGGACGCGCAATGATGAGGTAATAACAGCGTCACGTAAAAGTATCTTAGCAACCAATCCGGAGCGTCTGTCATGGCGTCGCGGTAGCTATTTTTTTTTTTTTTTTTTTTTACCTTACAGTAAATCTGAGCACGAGTGGGACGTTACTTTAAATCTCGCATTTAAATGCCGTTTATAGTCAAAACCATAGGTCAAAACAGACGGAGAGAAAATGCCGCCGAAAAAGAGAGGACCTCTTCAGACGGTCCAAAGAGAAACGGATGTCATCAAGAGAGAGGTTGATCTGATCGGAGTGAATGTGTGTTCGTTTAACGTTACTGGTGCGCACTGAATTTGACATTAGATCTAACGTAGCCTATATTATCTTTCCTGCAGGTGGATGCTTTGTTACAGCAGGCTGCTAAACTAGATGCGTCAGATAGGACTGAGACCTTTGAGAGGTACGCAACACTTCTGTTTTGTTTTTGAACGTCTACTAACGTTAATGAACTAACGCTAGGTAGAATGATGCGTACTTTGATTCCCATACTGTTTTGTATCCAATGTGATTTATAACGTTTCCATTTTAGGTGCAAAGAGTTACAGCGAACAGTAGAGGAAATTTCGAAGACTCTGAAGAAATTATCTAAAGTAATATTTATATTGTCAATACATCTTACATGAATTGTTATGTGTATGAGTTGATGGTGTGCTGTTGTTTCTTGCAGTTGCACCAAGATGTTAGCAGCAGATCATTTAAGTTCTGTAAGTTGCAAGGTGGGGCTCCATGGATCGGACTTGTTCAGCACATCCCACAGATGCTCGATTGATTTAGATCTGGGGAATTTGGAAGCAAATCAATACCCCAAATAATATATATATATATATATATATATATATATATATATATATATATATATATATATATATATATATATATATATATATTATTTTTGTTGTTGTTGTTATTGGCACCCCTGGGGCCTGTACTATGATGGTAGTTTAACAAAGTCAGGGTTACAGGATTAGTTTTGAGTTGACAAAACCCAACTAATCTATTTAGGCTTTGTTGTGACCATGATGCTGATCATCACAGTTTAGCTGTGACATCAGTAGTGAACAGCCAGACACAGGCTGTGGATCTGAGATTCCCTTCTCCCAAAATAAGCAGTGAGATTAATTTCTCTCTTCGGCAGACTATTATATGATTAATTTTTTTTTTAAAGAATTTAAACAAATTTAAGAATGTGAGACATAATCTAAAAAAAAATAACTATTCATGTGCATGATACAGCTGCAACGTATTTGAACACCTGAGAAAATCAATGTTAATATTTGGTACAGTAGCCTTTGTTTGCAATTACAGAGGTCAAACTTTTCCTGTAAATTTTCACCAGGTTTGCACACACTGCAGGAGGGATTTTGGCCCACTCCTCCACACAGATCTTCTCTAGATCAGTCAGGTTTCTGGCCTGTCGCTGAGAAACATGGAGTTTGAGCTCCCTCCAAAGATTCCCTATTGGGTTTAGGTCTGGACCACGCCACGCCAGAACCTTGATATGCTTCTTACAGAGTTATCCTGGCTGTGTGCTTCAGGTCATTGTCATGTTGGAAGACCCAGCCTCGACCCATCTTCAATGCTCTAACTGAGGGAAGGAGGCTGTCTATATAATTTTGTCTCTAGTGTCTTTGGACAGCTCTTTGGTTTTGGCCATGTTAGTAGTTGGATTCTTACTGATTGTATGGTGTGGACAGGTGTCTTTATGTAACTAACGACCTCAAACATTTGCATCTAATTTAGGATAATAAATAATAATAATAAATAATACTTATTTTCCTTACTGTAACAATATACTGTGGTTTTACCCATTATGATAGATTATTAAGGTAATTTGTCCTTTGTGTTTCCTCATATTTATACTCCTGTAAAACAAGAAGTCATGGCTTGGCAATTTCATGTGTGTAGGCTGATGAGCCAGCTCCAGTGGGGAACTATGACCAGTGTAAGAGGGACGAGGAGAAGCGTTTGTTGAACTTACATGAGCGTCTACAGTCTCTAGCTGTTCAGCTGCAGCCTCAGGATGAGTATGTAATCTCATACATTAGTCCTAACAGAGGTTAACAACCTTTCCTTCTATTCTACTATGCAAGCCATTAAACCATTTTTAGATACCCTTTTGCTTTGAAACAAAATTATATCAGAATTTTTTCAAACAGTACTGGATTCTTTGTTTCCTGCCCATAGGACAGCCGGACCTAGTTCTTCCCAGACCGAACAGGAGAGCGATGAGGAAAATAGTGATGAAAAAGATGAGAGCACTGAGGATGAAGATACAGAAGAGGAAGAAGTGCATGATGATTATGAAGATGACGATGATGATGCTGACAGTGATGACGAGGATACAGATATCGGTCAAACTGCCACAGGACAGGGACCTGTTTCCTATGTTGCTCTTGGTGCATTTACCGGAGAAGAGGAAGGGGACCTCAGCATCCAGGTAATCATCTTCACAATTCACATCTCATTTTAGTTATTAAATACTTGAACTTAAGTTATTTTCTTGTACTGAGAATTGTCTTTTTTGTGTGTGTGATCAGAAGGGAGAGGTTTTGAAAGTTCTCTCTAAGAATAAGGATGGATGGTGGCTGGCTCAGAACTCAAATGGCCAGAAGGGCATGGTTCCTAAAACCTTCCTCAAGGTCTGTATAATATCACAATGAGTGTGTTTACATGTAACTATTTTAGAGCACATAAGGTCATATAAATGCCTCTTTGTTTTTTGGGGAATGCCATAATAGTTTAACCATGTAAAGCCTGACATGTGATATAGTCAGAAAAAGCTAGAAAAGAGTTTATTGAACTTTCAGACAAAACAATCTAAAAAAAGTTCATTTAATTTGGGTTGGATTTTTAGTTTTGTTTTTTTGAGTACATACTCAACAATGGAAAAGCATTTATTGATTTAGAAACAAAAATGTGCAATTTGCTTATATTTGTATGGCCAAAAGGTAAGATACAATTCTGATGGATTGTAATGTAAAATAAATGAGATTTTTACTTCCATAAAATCCATATAAATATCCGTTGTTCGTTTTGTCTGTTTTTAGAGTAAATTTGAGGAAAAATGTCATTTCAAATCTCATGTCAAGGCTGATTTCTTGGGGACAGTGTATGGTTTTAATAATGTTTCATTATGATTTAGCTTGAGATGTTCACATTATATTATAGTTATATTATAGTCACATAGGAAGCCACCAGTGTTTAGATAATTAAATTAAAATGAATGAATTACGTCTGCAGTTGTATTTTAACTGTGCATTTTCAGATGTCTTCTCTGCAGGATAATGAGAGAGAGAATGAAGATGAGGAGGAGAGTGAGGAGGAACAGGAGGAGTCTGACATAAAGTCCAGGTGACTGATATTCCCTCTCTCTCCACTAGACTGCAGCATTTTCACATTCTGTTATTTTGTGCATGTCTGCTTTTTTCTTTATTAAATAGCAGTGAATATAGCTCAAATTTAGTCTTTCGGTTTAAATGAATTAAACACAAGATACTTTATTAAAGAAAATGATTAAAAACTGTCTCTTTTCCAATTAGCAAAACATCCAATTGGAACACAGTCCGGAAGGCTGTCACTGAGGTAAATTCTATTTGGATAAATACATCCTTGAAATTACAGGGCAGGACATCCAATCTATTCCTTATGGACAAAATCAAGTATTACATCTTTACATCTTTACATCGCACTACATCTTTTTCTTGTTCAAGAAGCTGTTTTACTCAGATATATGTTACTATGGTGTAGAAAACTGTATCGCAACTTCTGTTTTTACTACTTTAATAATATAAATACTAATGCACCCATGTTTTATAATATATACATGTATTTATAATATATTAACAGACATACTGAAGTGATATGTGTGTTTGCAGATAGATGCTACTGATGTGCTGTCAGCGATGGGTGCCATCCCTCCAGGCTTCAGACCTTCCACTCTCTCCAGATTCCTAGAGGAAGGTCTGGCTCTATATTTTGCAAAAACCTATAGATGGAAGGCTATGCACATTCATTCTTTAAAGAGCTTAGTCACCCAGAATTCACTTTGTGGGATTTGTAACATCTGGCAAGAATTCTGATTTTATTATAGTGTTATTCTTGTATTATACATGTACTGTTTGTTTTTGTTGAACAGGGACATCTTACAGAGCAAGTCACTTCATTCAGCCCAAGCTTAGCCAATCACAACTCTCCTTTAAAGATCTCCATATGGACCCAGATACAGGCAAGGTACCTAACTGCAAAGCAAACACTAGCTACATTTGATAAAATTTGATGTATAACCAAATATATACATTTATTTAAAGTAAGACATCTCAGGCACTTTTTCATGCACTGGCCAATTGTGTGATCTTTTTTAAAGGGTATTTGTATGAAGTGTTGTTTTAGAGTAGTGGAAAGAAAAAGGCGCTTTGTGTCATAAATCTCAACTTCATTAACACCAAACAATACGGTTTTATACCTATCTATGTTCTGGAGAACTTTTTACTGAGAAAAAAATCATATATATATAATTTACCTGATTTTATACATTTCATTCCTAAAACCATGGTAATTTTTCTGTTTTATGGAGTGATAAAAAGAGATGTTTGCAATGTTTAACATCAAATGGGGAAGCATCGCGATATCTGTTAAAGTTATCTGTTAGTTAAGGTAGAAATTTAATACATTATTATTATTATTATTATTATTATTATACATGTATTGTGTGTGTGTGTGTGTGTCCTGTGGGTGTGTGTTTGTCATGTGTGTGTGTGTGGGCTGGTAATCCCTACGTTATGGGGACAAAATGTCCCCACAAAGATAGCAATATCTGAAATCTTTGTCCTTGTGGGGACATTTTTTTGTTCCCCATGAGGAAAACATCATGGTTTAGGGCAGGGGCAGTGTAGAGGGATATAAAATACGGTTTGTACAGTATAAAATTCATTACGCCTATGAAAAGTCCCCATAAAACATGGAAACACTACATGCGTGTGTGTGTGTGTGTGTGTGTGTGTGTGTGTGTGTGTGTGTGTGTGTGTGTGTGTCCAGGTTCACGGGCACCTATCTAGAGTGAGTTTAACCCTGACCCTGTGGAGTTGTAGAATGATCCCAACACCTGGAGTCGGGTTACAGGTGCTTAGCAGGCACGTTCGGCTCTGTGCATTTAATGGGACCCAGGTAATGCACACACACATTCTGGTGGACCTACAACCAGAATGATTGCATTTTATGACCTCAGAAGTGAGATATTTACATAAAAATGTTTCGTGGAAAAGCTTGAGTAATGATTCTAATATCATGTGTTAGTCATGTGGAACAGTGATTAGGGTGAACCATTTAAAAAACACAAACAAATGATAAAGCACCATGGCATTAACGGCTGGGGTGCTTGAATTAAAACGGGTGTGATCCAAAAGCATGAGTGTAAAATACTTATTTGAGCTTTTAGTGTTAGCAATTTAATAATTGTATTCCTTGGTATCTCTACAATATTTGTCTTTCACAACTTTTTTTCTGTACACTGTGAATGTGAATTCTATCTGAATGTGTTATTCATCTTTATTGTAAACCGGCGTCGTGTGACATGCTGTGTACTTGGTGCCATTGTTTCTCTCTCTCTCTCTCTTTGTTTCACTGGTTAAGTTTACTTAAAATTTTTCCCTGTCAGGTTTTGAGTAACATTCACACAGTCAGAGCCACTTACAACTCCAAGAGCCCAAAGACATGGAGTTTTTCTCCACGGGTAAGACTAAAGTACACAAAACATTTCTAATTTAGATTTCAATATTTTAACATTTCGAATATTAAAATGAATACGATATATTTAAGGTTTGGCACTATGCCTAGGTCAGTTAGCCTGACAAGCCAGACCCACATCAAGATGTTTGGTCTGGAAACTCACCATTGACAGGGCTCAATCTAAGGGGCGGGATAAACGGTTGTCTTTCAAACTCCCTCTGCACGTGATAGGATAGCGCTACACCAACCAGAGCAACGAAGGTGAAGCAAAGCTAGTTGAAGCTAGTAAACATGTGAAGTTTAAACTTTTGCCGTATCCGGTCGGCAAAACTCCAAACACATCTTCCCTTTTTAAGAATGACTTCCGTTCGACAAAATGTTCTTTGTTCTTTTCTCAGAGAAAAGCTTAACTCCAAGTCTTCCAGAGTTGTGGCCAAAGCTGATTCGAAAGGCCGCCATTCTCCAGCTTCTGTGTTTACTAGTAACACGCATGAGCAACTTGGCCGTCATTATATTAAGCCCCGCCCACCGACTCAATACACGATGTGATTGGCCTGACCAGAGTTTGTTTTTTACAGCTCAGGACTGAGAGTTGCTAGACGATACTCGCGGCAGATTAGATTTGCTGCAACTAGTGTGCATCTAAATTTTAGGCTATAGGTCAGTAAGCAAGGAAGTAAATATTTGAAATAGATAATGTGACTTTGCTTTGCACAAACAGTTAGATATCTTGCTTCCAATGAAGCATAGATGGTTTTTAGATTATACTCATGAAGAACATGATCATCGGGTTTTACACAAACTTGTGAAGCTAATGCAAGCTTTAAGGCAGCAGGCAAAAGAGGAGCAAACCAAATACTAAAACATTCTGAAATTCATGTTCTTTCATCAATTCAACATTTCAATTAAATTTTTATACTGGTAATATCATCTGTAATACAGTTATGTAATTTTACAGTTTTTAATTTTATCTGTATTTTTTACCTGTATGTGTGTATTTTAGATGACTGGGATGCTAGCCTGTCTGCTGGATGGAGACTGTTTCCTTCGTTGTGACTCTGAATCTCCTGATCTTGGAATTCTGTTTGAATTGGGTGTAACCTACATAAGAAATGTGAGCAATAGTTCCTTGCAAAAATAATTATTATCATTTAAACAATAATATTTAGGACATGGCCTTGATCTAACTTTAGAAAAACAAAATAACTCTTACCATTTCTCCTACCATTTTACATATTTCCATAAATGCACACAATGATTTCAATTAAAAAGGTCTTACCCTTTTTACAAAGTCTTGATCTTGTGGTCTACTAGAATAGGTTTTCATGCTTGAATGTAAAGGGAAAAAAAGTACCGTTTCCATATAATTAAGATTTGTTGCAGTACCTCTTCAAAGTTTGTCTGGGAATACCACTCTCTTTAGTTTGTGTCTCTATGAAGCCCCTCCTTTCGAAAAGCACAACTCACCTAGACCTCACAATTAAAATAGCAATTTCCTTCCTATCGCTAAATTGCTTAACTCGAGGTTGATATAAGATATCAAGATAAGTAATTCATTACTTTTTGGAGAGAGTAATTTGTACTGTAATCTTATTATACTATTGAAGATGTAAGTAATTAATTCATTTTTTATAGTAACTTACCCATACTGATTGTGATGTTACCAAAAGAAAAGGGGTTCAGAATAGTGCTTACTGATATAAGCTCCGTTTCCACCGAAATTACCCTGAACAATTTGTACCAGGAATTTTTTTTACAGGAACTTTTTACCCCCAGAGCTGCTACTATCTGCATTTCCACTGCGGTCTAAAGTACCGTGAAGATTAGGCAAATTAGTCCGGTGATGTAGGACTGCGTGTACCTGCTCTTCCCAGTCAGCAACGGACAGTAATCATTTTTGCGCGTCACTGTCTGCATCAATAACAATTATGGAGTAGATTCAAGCTGTGCTGCTTTAGCTGGTTATGTATTGGTTTACTAGGTAACGTTAATTAACAAAACGGCGGAAAAGAGCACTGATACTAAAGCATATTCTGAAAGCTTGTAAAGCTAGATTGAAAATGATAATGTTATTATCATCTATTACTTATTGAACATGAGATGACTGAGATGAACGCGTACCATCAGACAGAAAGACTAAACGCAGAACGAACCTCGCAAAAGACTTAAAAATGCCAGTTGAAATAAAATGCTGCGTGAGCTCAACCAATCAGCATGTTCAGCGCCCAAGTCCCACCCTCGAAAGTTCCTGAACTTTGAAAAAGTACTACCTCGCGAGCAGGGCCGTTTGGAGGGGGAAATATTTACCCGGAACTTCATTTAGACCCTGGTTCCTGCGGTCTAAACACACCGAGTACCACCCAAAGTTCCTGGTTCCTGGGTAAAGTTGTATGTGCTCTGTTTCAGTCCACAGGGGAGAGAGGAGACCTCAGCTGTGGCTGGGCGTTCCTTAAACTGTTTGATGAAAGTGGAGCCCCCATTACTCTACGGTAGACACATTCACGTTATACAATATGACTGATGCACATTAGTTATATTGTTTCTTTACATACTTGCTGACAAACTATATGCATGTGTGCAGGACACAAGAGCTCACTATTCATGGTGGCACACCATTCGAGAGAGACACCGATATGGATTCCACATCTACCAAGAGAGGTAACATTCTTTCACAAAACTACACATACACATTGAACACTCTCTCACACACAAGCCAATTTCTTCTGTTCTCTCCTCAGGTTATCCCACTGGTGTGTTTCATCAGATGTTGCTGTCCAGAAAGATGCCTAAACTGGTTGTTAAACTCAAATCCCCAAACACACACAGCAGAATGCTTCTAAAGTAAGAACACCTTCACACCAGAGAATACATTGATGTTCAAAATAAATTTTGGTAACACTTTAGTTTAGGGTCCACACAATTATCACTATTAACTAGTTGTTTATAAGCATACATATTACTAGGACATTCATTGGCTGTTTATTAATACTTATAAAACACATATTAATGCCTTATTCTGCATGTATTCTAAAATATCTCCATATTTTATGATTTAATTCTACCTAATTCCTACCCAAATTTAACAACTACATTACTAACTATTAATAAGCAGTAATTAGAAGCTTACTCAGGCAAAAGTTATAGTTAATAGTTATTTAAAAGTGACAATTGTACACTAATCTAAAGTGTGATCAATACTTTGCTTATTTTTGGGCCGCATTTTTTTTTTTTGGAATGAAAATACAGTACAACAGCAATATCGTCTCGGTTACGTATGTAACCCTCGTTCCCTGAAGGAGGGAACGGAGACGTACGTCAGAACTGAACCGACGAATGGGATCTTACTTTAGAGACCAATCCTACTTCGAGCATCTAACAACGAGCCAATGAAATTTGGCATGCGATCACGCATTCCACGCTCCGCCCCGCAGCGCGGGTATAAATAGGAAGTGGAATGGTAGATCAGCGCTTTTCCTACTGAGGAGCCGAAGGTGACCGGACTCCCAGCGGAAGCACAGCATCTGGCGACGGGACGTACGTCTCCGTTCCCTCCTTCAGGGAACGAGGGTTACATACGTAACCGAGACGTTCCCTTTCAGTCGGTCACGTTCGACGTACGTCAGAACTGAACCGACGAATGGGATCCCTATGGAAAACGCCAGGATGCTGGCCCTTCCAGCGTCCTGCTTGAGCGCACTGCACCGTCTAGTATGGTACGGAAGTCAGGGCTCCAAGCAGGGAGTACAGTCACTGCTGTTTCTGCAAGACCCACTCAGAATGACTATTGGATAACGCTGGGAAAGCGTGCCTACCTCGTTCTTGAGAGAGAGGGTACGCTGCGGGGCCACGTCCTTCAGGGAAGGAGAGGTGGCAGAATACACATAAGGACTAACCTGGCAGGGTAGTGCAACATATGGCAGTCTCTGGGGTGGTTCCAGCCTGATTGAAGGGGGGAAAGAACACGCCCAGAGACGACAGAGCGGGCTCTGTCGAGGGAAAGACACGGGGCTAGCCCGAAGGGTAGCTGGTACCGTGGAAGAATACACATATGGGGTTGCCGTGAGGGAACCGCTACATATGGAACCCAGCCTACAGCCACGTTTCACAAGCATACGGGTGCAGGCCTGGCGTCAGACGGTCCGCAGCGTCTGACACCGGAGGGGTGACGGAGGAGCTCGACAGGGTTAGCCGGTTTCCCGGGGAACACAACTGGAGACAATAGACGCACGTATCCGGCCCAGAGGGCGGGAGTGGCGTTTCGCAAGCCGACACTTAGAACGGGCACTTAGCGCTCCTGGCCACTGGGGGCGAGGATGCGGGAAGATACCGGCTCTACACGTAAGCTATAGAATCTAGCAAACGTGTTAGGTGTCGCCCAGCCCGCAGCTCTACATATGTCTGTCAGCGAGGCGCCTTGAGCCAGCGCCCAGGAAGAAGCAACACTCCGAGTGGAGTGAGCTCTTACACCGAACGGGCAAGGCACGTCTTGGGACTGGTAGGCCAAGACTATAGCATCCACTATCCAGTGGGCTAACCTCTGCTTGGAGACAGCCTTTCCCTTCTGCTGGCCTCCGTAACAGACGAAGAGTTGCTCTGAGGTCCGAAGGCTTTGGGTCCGGTCAACGTAAGCGCGAAGAGCGCGGACCGGACACAGCAAAGCCAGGGCTGGGTCTGCCTCCTCCGAAGGCAGCGCTTGCAGGTTCACCACCTGATCCCGGAAGGGAGTGGTAGGAACCTTGGGCACATATCCGGGCCGGGGTCTCAGGACGACGTGAGAGTTACCTGGCCTGAACTCTAGGCACGATTCGTTGACCGAAAGTGCATGCAGGTCCCCTACCCTCTTGATCGAGGCCAATGCCGTCAGGAGCACTGTCTTCATTGACAAGATTTTCAACTCACAAGACGCCAAGGGCTCGAAGGGAGGGCTCTGAAGTGCTCGGAGCACTAGAGCTAAGTCCCAAGAGGGTATCGAGGATGGACGAGGAGGATTTAGTCTCCTCGCACCTCTGAGGAACCTGACGATTAGGTCGTGCTTCCCCACGGACTTACCTTCTACTACATCATGGTACGCTGCTATTGCTGCAGCAAATACCTTGATGGTGGACGGAGACAGCCTTCTCTCCAACCCATCTTGCAGGAAGGAAAGCACGACACTGATCGAACACCTTCGGGGGTCTTCCCGGCGGGAAGCGCACCACTCAACGAACAGGTTCCACTTCAGAGCATAGAGGCCCCTCGTAGAGGGGGCTCTAGCTGAAGCGATGGTATCTACGACAGCTTGTGGTAGTCCATCTAGAACCTCCGCGTCCCGTCCAGGGACCAGACATGAAGATTCCAGAGGTCTGGACGCGGGTGCCATAGCGTGCCCCGTCCCTGAGAAAGAAGGTCCTTCCTCAGGGGAATCGGCCAAGGAGGGGCTGTCGCGAGGAGTGTGAGTTCTGGGAACCAGGTCCGGTTGGGCCAATACGGCGCAACTAACAAGACCTGCTCCTCGTCCTCCCTGACCTTGCACAGAGTCTGTGCAAGAAGGCTCACTGGGGGAAACGCATACTTGCGTAGGTCCCGGGGCCAGCTGTGCGCCAGTGCATCTGTGCCGAGGGTACCCCCGGTCAGGGAATAGTACCACTGGCAATGGGTCGAGTCCGGAGAGGCAAACAGGTCGACCTGTGCGGCTCCGAACTGGTCCCATATCAGCTGGACCGCCTGGGGGTGGAGTCGCCACTCTCCCGGAGGTGTCGGCTGACGAGAGAGCTCGTCGGCTGTCTGGTTCAGCACACCAGGGACATGAATGGCCCGAAGCGACCTCAGCTGCTTCTGACTCCACAGGAGGAGGTGGCGGGCGAGTTGGAGCAGACGACGGGAGCGTAGACCACCCTGACGGTTGATGTACGCAACGGCCGTGGTGCTGTCCGTACGGACCAGTACATGCTTGCCACGCAGCGGCCCCTTGAGGCGGCGGAGTGCCAGATGTACTGCCAGTAACTCGAGGCAATTGATATGCCAATGCAATTGCGGCCCCGTCCACAGACCAGCAACTGCATGCCCGTTGTACGTGGCCCCCCAGCCTGTGGTGGAGGCATCCGTGAATAGCACAGCATGCCTGGACACTCGTTCTAGGGGCACCCCGGCCCGGAGAAACGAAGTGCTGGACGACGGGCTGAAGGTTTGGCGGCAGTAAGGAGTCACTGGGACCCGGTACTGACCGCTCTGCCACGCCCACCTCGGGACTCGGCCATTGAGCCAGCGTTGAAGCGGTCTCATATGAAGCAATCCGAGCGGCGTGACCGCGGCTGCAGATGCCATATGACCCAGGAGCCTCTGAAAGAATTTCAGTGGGACCGCTGTCCTGCTCTTGAACATATTCAAGCAGTTCAACACCGACTGGACTCGCTCCTCGGTGAGGCGCGCCGTCCGGTTGACCGAGTCCAGCTCCATACCGAGATAAGAGATCCTCTGTGTGGGACAGAGTTTGCTCTTCTCTCGGTTGACCCGAAGGCCCAACTGGCTGAGGTGACTGAGCACCAGGTCCCTGTGTTCGCACAACTGGTCCTTCGACTGGGCTAGGATCAGCCAATCGTCGAGGTAGTTGAGAATCCGAACGCCGCGTTCTCTGAGTGGAACAATGGCTGCCTCCGCGACCTTCGTAAAGACGCGGGGCGACAGGGACAGCCCGAAGGGCAGGACCTTGTACTGATATGCTTTCCCCTCGAACGCAAAGCGTAGGAACGGTCTGTGTCGAGGGAGAATAGACACATGGAAGTACGCGTCCTTCAGGTCGATCGCTGCAAACCAATCCTGGGGACGGATGCATTGGAAAATGCGTTTCTGCGTCAACATCCTGAACGGGAGCTTGTGCAGGGCCCGATTCAGAACTCGCAGGTCCAGGATTGGCCGTAACCCACCCCCTTTCTTGGGCACAATGAAGTAGGGGCTGTAAAACCCCGTCTTCATATCGGCTGGAGGAACCGGCTCGATCGCGTCCTTCGCCAGTAGGACCTCGATCTCTGACCGCAAGACTTGAGCATCGCTGCTTCGCACGGAGGTGAAGAGGATGCCCTTGTACTTGGGTGGCCGTCGTGCGAACTGAACCTAGCCAGGCCCCCAGAGACCGTACAAGCGGGACCAACGGCACCACAGACGTGCCCGGGGTGGGGCAGCGAAGCGGAGTACTCTGGCCCGACTCGGGAGGCCCGGAGGCGGCCCGTAGTGTTGCCTGAGCACTCCTGGTTTGGACAGAGAGTGGGTGAGAAGGCCCGGGGGCGTCCTCGGAGCCCACTCTGCTGTCCACTGCCCGGAGGCAGGGAAGTGAAGCACTCAGCCCCGACCCGGAAGGCCCGTGGGCGGCCCGGAGTGTTGACTGAGTGCTCACAAGAGAGGCAGTGTGTGGGTGAGAAGGCCCTGGGGCGTCCTCGAGGCCCACACAGCTGCCCCCTGGCGACGGGAGGGTAGGAAAGGAGTGACAAGGCCCGTGGGCGTCGCACACTGCCAACCTGACCCTCTTGGGGCCCAGAGAGAGAGGAAATTGCTCTTTTGGTGAAAATGTGGGTACCGCTGGACTCCGGAGAGCCAGCGGCAGAGATGTTGTGACCAGTGTTGCCCCCCCGGTCCTCCTCCGGGGGGGTGGGAGGGATGCGGACATCATCTCCCTCAGAGCAGCTCCTCTTCTCCCTGGGCTGCCCGTCTCAGGGCCGCTTCCCCTTACGCTTGCCGGCAGGTTTGGCGGGCCCTTGGACGGGTTGGGCGGCCCCCTTGCGTCTGGCGCCCTGCTTCGCGGGTGGAGGCTGCTGCTTGGGCTTGGCAGGGGCGGAGGCGGACGCTGGAGGACGCCCTCGGCGACGAGCAGACTGGGGGGCTGCCCCGGGCGGCTGGGTGGAGGCAGCAGCGGGCCGCCGGGGCAGGATGTTTTTGATGGCCTCCGTCTGCTTCTTGGCCACCGAGAACTGCTGGGCAAAGTCCTCGATGGCGTCGCCGAAGAGGCCGCCTGACAGACAGGGGCGTTTAGAAACCGAACCTTGTCCGAATCCCGCATGTCTGTCAGGTTCAGCCACAGGTGGCGTTCCTGGACCACCAAGGTGGACATCGCCCGACCCAGGGAGCGGGCCGTGACTTTCGTCGCCCGGAGGGCGAGGTCCGTCGCGGCTCGCAGTTCCTGCATAACTGCCTGGTCGGAACCACCCTCGTGCAGTTCCATGAGCGCTTTGGCCTGGTGGACCTGCAGGAGCGCCATGGCATGCAAAGCTGATGCAGCTTCTCCGCAGGCTGCGTAAGCCTTGCCCGTCAAGCCGGACGAGAACTTACACGCCCGGGAGGGGAGACGCGGGGCGTGCCTCCAGTCCGCAGCGGTCTTAGGACACAGGTGCATCGCAACCGACCGCTCGACTGGAGGGATCCCCTCGTAGCCCTTAGCTGCACCACCATCGAGAGTGGTGAGGATGGAGGAGTCAGTCGATCGCTGGCGTACGCTGTACGGCGCTACCCAGGACTTCGTGAGCTCCTGATGCACTTCCGGGAAGAAAGGCACCGGGGCGGGACGCTGAGAACCAGCGCGACCCGTCCCGAGAAACCAATCATCCAGCCGCGAAGGTTCGGGACGTGGTGGAGGGTTCCACTCAAGCCCGACACTTGCGGCGGCCCGGGCAAGCATAGCCGTAAGTTCCGGGTCAGACTCGGGCAACGCTGTCACACCCGAAGGGGGCAACGCAGCCGAGTCTTCATCCTCGGAACCCATTAGCTCATCCCCCGATGCAGCGACCGACATCTGGTCCTCCGCCGGAGCCCCAAAAGAGACGACTGGCGCTCCACGTGGGAGGTCAGCGCGCCCTTCCGGAAGCTCCACCGGTACAGTGGAGGGGGGAGGGGCCCGAGGAGCCGTGAGACCCGTCGGGTTTACCCTGACCGACACCCTCAGGTCCCCACCAAGGTCATCAGCCAAAGTAGTAGCCCTCTGCTTTGCAGCTGGAGGACCACTAGATCGGGGGATGGACGATGGCGTTCCACCTCTTCTGAGGTATTGGAGACGGGACCGCAACACTGCAATGGACATATTCCCGCAATGGGAACATGTCTCATCCACGAACGCAGCCTCAGCGTGCTGTGCGCCCAGACACGAGAGACAACGAACGTGTCCGTCAAGCGGAGACAGAAATCGACCGCACCCAGAAACACACGGTTTGAATGACATCTTGAAAAAGACGCAGGGTCAAACCGTGTTGCTCTTTTGTGAATGGAAGTTGCTCTTTTAGTGCTGAAGCACTCAGGGAGATGACCGCGGCTCCACGCAGTTCGATAGTGCAAGCCTCCGTGAGCTCTCAGTGATATGTGTGTAGCGCCCAGCGAACCAACTGTAATGTAGTGTAATGTAAGGAAACGCTCAGCGAACCAACAGCTCTTTGTACACTCAGTCACTGATGTGGACGGTCTCTCGCTGACGCGCCGTATCACCCGCACTGGCAAACTCTCGTTCACAAGGATTTTGACTAGTAGTCAGAAAGCTCTTCGTAGAAACAGCAAATGAAACTGTTCGGCTCTGAAGTAGAAAGCGCTGATCTACCATTCCACTTCCTATTTATACCCGCGCTGCGGGGCGGAGCGTGGAATGCGTGATCGCATGCCAAATTTCATTGGCTCGTTGTTAGATGCTCGAAGTAGGATTGGTCTCTAAAGTAAGATCCCATTCGTCGGTTCAGTTCTGACGTACGTCGAACGTGACCGACTGAAAGGGAATGTGTAATATATCTAATTAATTGAATGACTTTCTATTTTAATTAATTTTATAAATGAATTCCTGTGATGAAAAAAGCTATATTTTTAGCATCATCACTCCAGTCTTCTGTCACATGATCATACAGAAATAATTTAAATATGCTGATTTGGTGCTCAAGAAACAATTATTGTTATTATCATATAGGTTGAAAGCAGTTTTGCTGCTTAATATTTTTGTGGACACCATAATATTTTTTTCACACAAGAACAGCGTTTATTTAAATATAAATCTTTTGTAACATTATATGGTATATGTCTTTATTGTCATTGTCAATTTAACGCATAATTATTTAGAATGAATATTCTATTAATCATACTGACCCCAAAAGTTTAAACCGTAGTATGTATACTTAAATTGTCATTGCCAACTGTAGGGTTCCACAGTGTTTTTGATAAATATTTATGAAAAAAAGCAATTATGTTCTTGTAACTAAATATTTATTTTCCTAAATGTTTCATTAGCCTGCTGCCAGACACTATAGTAGGAAGTCTGTCCACAGTGCGCCTCCTGGTAACATACAGGCAAATACTCGCTGATGCTCTTTTACTAGACAGAGTCACCATGTCTAATGCAGGTAACACATACACACTCTTTTGGATTTACTTAGTTTTTTCTTTGTGCTTGATGTGTATTTAATGTTTATCTTTGGTTACTATCACATCACAACACTATATGCACTTTCTTTGGTAAGAAATGGTCTGCCATGTAAAGCAAATTTAAATGTAAAATATACATGAAAGTGAGAATGTAAAAGTAAATGTAAATAACTGTAGCTTGGTTATGTGTTCTCCATCCTAGATCTGATCTGCAGTTCAGTTCTAGCCACCTTCCCTGACGTTCTAGATCAGCCAGACCTGATGGATGCGTTTAGGGTGAGACTGATCATATAAACATGTTTACTTAGCATTTAAAAACAATAGTAGTAATAAGCACATTACAAGTAATTAGAGTTATGTAATCAGATTACTTGTTCAAGTAGTAAAGTAACACATTACTTTTTCTAATAAGTAACACAAGTTACTTTGGCCATGTCCACACTAATACATTTTCATTTGAAAACGTATATTTTTCTCTTCGTTTTGGCCTTCCATCCACACTGACGCCCGTTTCACACATACTCCGTCTGCAGTGCGTGTGCGGTGCGTATTTTTTTCAGTACCCATGTTAACGGATGACAGCTTTCACACTGCACGCGGATGCAAGTTACAAGTTAAAAGCAAGTTCTTTTTGACCTGCAGGATTTCTTTTAAAAGGGGTTAAAAACGAAAGAAAAGACGAGAGTCGGCTGTTTTTGAATATACTATTGTAAGTTTCTAATTTAAAATGTTTGTGATTTAAGGCTATAACCTGTGTTTAAATGTTTTGCCACTTGTGTGAGCTAAATCTAAAATATATAAATATGAATAAATGCATTTAATAAAATGTTGTTTAAATGTAGTAGGCTACGTAACCTGACTTCTATTAAAGAGTAAACAAAGAGAATTTGAATTCTGACGAGGCATGTTCAGGAAAAACTTTTGGATTTAAAAAAATAATGAATAAATGCTGTGTTTGTGGTATGCAACAGCGGATCAGTTGCGGACTGCAAACGCAGCATATGTGAAAGCACTACAGGGTGTGGGGCTCCTGCAACACACACGCAACGCAACACGTACCGCACACGCACTGCAGACGGAGTATGTGTGAAACGGGCGTGAGACAGCGTTTTCAGTCACTGAAAACATATCGTTTTGAAAACGCTCTCCAAAGCGGATACATTTGAAAAAGCCGTCTTCACGTCGTAGTGTGGACTGTGAAAACGGAGGCTTTTTAATATGATGACGCATTTAGCCATGTGATGCCGTCATATGACCAATTCAGCCAAGATAGTAAATGACATTGTACAGCTGTTGTTTTGTATGCTTTCTGTTTTGACAGCATTGTTAAATATTAATGTCAGTTTGTACATACTGTTAAAAAACTCAGTGCCTTTTCTCGACATTGCCGCAAAATTTCAAAGAGTAAATAAACGAGTAGCGGAAGTGACGCAAGTCGAAGCGTCTTTGATTTGCTCATGCGCAGTATGGGGATGTAAGCGTTTTCAGACGTTTCAGTGTAGATGAACATTTTTTTAGAAAACGATTAAAAATGATAGTGTGGACGCGGAGCGTTTTTAGACGAAAACTATTGACTTGACACCTCTCCTGTTCCCATGTTGAGAAAAATCATTGTGTAAACTTAATGATTGTGTAAACATTACATTTATTTAATAAGAAGTGTTGCACTTTTTTTCTCCTGCATCCTATTTGTCTCTGCCGTATAGGTGTGAATTTGCATTTCCTTCTGCCTGGGACTTATTCATTTAACTTTTGGACTGAAAGTGCCTTTATATTTGCAAACAATTTAAACAAGCAAGCCCAGCCCTTTATTTTGGGAGTAACGCTATATTGTAAGACATTACTTTTAAAAGTAACTAAGTAATTCAATTACTTATAGTAAGTTAAATATGAAAAATAAAAATTGGATGATGAATGGGATAATGATAAAAAATGAATGGGATTTTTTTTTTTTTTTTTAAATGTATCTGTAAAATAAATGTGTTTATTTATATTGTATTAAATTTCCAGTTGAGGACATTATTTGTTTTTTTAAATTAAATTAACTTCTCTGGACAAAACTATACTATCACGTACATATAGGGTATGTACAATACAGGGTAGATAATATAGCTGTATAATATAGGGTAGATGTTATAAAAATTATTAAACTTGATCCTGATTTTACAGAAATCATGGACCGAATCCGAGAGTAACCTGAGAAGATCTGATAAGGTAAATGTGTATGTGATTGTAATGTCACACAATTGCCACAGTACTAGTGTTTGTTCATGCTGTTAGCACACAATGTGTTTCTGTTTCTGTTTATTGCAGAGGGATATCAATGTGTTAAAGCAAATGTTTGTGAGTGTTTATATGGGCAGTGTATTTCCCTTGTTGTACTCTGCGGATATGCCCGCTCCCTGCTGGGCGGATGAGGAAGCGGAGTCTCAACGTGCTCGTATCATCTACAGCCCTTCCCAGAAAATCTCAGTAGAAACTATGCTGTCCTCGCAATGCTCACATCAAGCCTTTGACATCACACAGGTCACCTATGACCTCATCAGCAAAGCCCAGCACTGAGTCTAGAGACTGACCTATGACATGGTCCTCCAGAAGATAAGTGTCCAATATTAAAGGACAATGTTACATTTTTTAGTTAAAAAAATAAAATGAAATAAAAAAATGCATATATAAATAATGCCAAATGTGTGTATATGTGTGTGTGTGTCCTCCTCCTCCCATCATGGATTTGCAAAGTATCCCATGACCGGCCGTACCTTAAATAATAACCCATTTTTAAGTGCCACACCTCCTGAGTACAACTCCTCCCTCTTTCTTTCGCTTGTTGTTTCTCAAACATACCTTTAACTACGTGGTTTAAGTACACACCCCTCCATCTTTAACAGAAGACTCTTATTTAAACACACCACTCCTTTAAAACATCTTGCGCACTTGCACAAAAAAAAAAAACACACATTCTCTCTCTGTTTGACACACCACCTCACCCAGCCATCCTGAGGTGTGGTGTCAGATGCTTACAAAGATGGGGAGATGAATCAGCATTAATTGTTCTGGAAAAAATAGTGTTATTACTGATGTGAAGAGGTGTCATGCATGCCAACTGAATGTTTAGTCTGTTTATACTGTATTATATAAGTGTATTTGTATATTCTGTACAATCTAGTCACAAATAGTTCTTCAACTGCCATAGACATTAAGAGGACACGTTCCCCCGTTATCCAAGTAGAAGCTGATAAATATGGGTAACAAACTACTTGTTAAAAACAGTGGCTTGCCTGTAGTTTAGCTACCAATTGTAAATATTACAAGCTAGAAAAAAAGTAGCAAATTACATTGAAGCTCTTCAGATCCTTTTAAACATAATATAGTTTAAATCAGGGCAGCTAAAGAATCAGATATGCAACTGAAAAATGTTAACAAATTTTTTTTTTTCGTTTTAAAGGGTACATAATATACAGTTTTTGCCCGTCCATGTTAATCTTGAGTACCTATAGAGTAGTATTGCATGTTTTATATCTCCGAACAGTCTTTAGTTTTATCATATTTATAAAAGACAGATATGCTTTACCAATTCTTTCTGAAAACAGCCAATGTGCATACACGCCCATTCTGGAGAAGTTACCATACAAGGAATACCGCCCTTTATGACATCATACAGGGCCATATTCGGAAAAAAAAACTTTACAAAACTTGTGTGTTTTCAAAAGAAGTGTATTTGGAACGGAAATATTCTGTCATATGTCCAACTAATTTTTTGAAATTTTGGCCATGTTTATAGCATGAGAATCCAACTCTTTAACAGTGTAAATAAGTCAGAAGAAAGCTTCTAATATTCAGTACAAGGACAAAATGAACTCATCTGTTATATTTTCATTATACATTATACACTAATGCTTTAACACTTTCTGTATGCTGAAAAAAAAGTATATATCAGGAATGTTTTTCCCCAGTTTCTGTCTCCACACTCCCAGTGTTTATAGAGAAATAACCGAGACTGGTCTGACGACATTCCATCTTTTAATATTAACCTGCTAGAATTCCACCCTATGTGTAAGCATAGGATTTCTGCCCTAATAGTTCAACACTCATCCCAATCATCAGAAAGTAACCTGTGAAGCCACACATTAAAATAATTTACTGTTCCTTCCACAATTTTTAAGACAATATGAACAGAAAAGCCATTAGTAAGTTGTCATATGATTTGACAATTCATTTCTTCAGTACATTGTTGGGGAAGATAGAGTATTTGTGGGTGTGGGTGTGTCTTGGGTCTGTCTGAAGCGGAGGGATTCCAGGGTGTTCATATTTCATCACTACACAGGAAACCCGAGTTAGTAAGATGACACGCCCGGGTGACCTGCTGCTGTGGTGATAGAAAAGCATTGGAGCCCAAAGTCAACACACAAACACACTCACACACACTCTGTCTGGACAGAGATAAAAGGTGCTGGAGATAATATAAGTTCTTTCAAATCTAAATCAGTTTAAAGAGACATTGTGAAAACTCATACCTCTAGTTTAATACAGTCTATATCTGTGTATATGTATGTTTGTGTGTCGATAGTCACAGCTAAAGTCCAAATGTACTATTTTAATTTAAAAAAGCAGAAATGTTCAGAAGTTCGCATTTGATCTGTTATACCTAAAGTCCTCAAACCCTGTACAAGATATATCAACCTTTATTGATACACATTATGGTGTACTATTTGCAGGCACAATTCTATTGGGGCAATGGTCAAGGTCACAAAGTTCGTAGGTCATCCATACTTGGCACTGAATCGTTCACTATAGTGTTTTCGTTTGGTAAAACATTAGCTATTTGTGCACCTGTACTATTTTCTAGAGCTGTTATATATGTATATATATGTAAATGTATAGATAATTATCAGCCAGGCCATACTTTTCTACAGATTTTTTTTTTCTTACACTGTGCAACTGTATTTCTCGTTACATCTTTAAATTGGGACTTTACTACTCACAATGGGACGTTATATATTATTTGAAATTTTATCTCACAACAGACTTAAAAATATGACACTCATTGTGTAAGATGCTGATAAAAACTGCAGGAGTGAAGCTGAGCATATATCTATACAGTGTTTTAATTTGTCACGGTAATGCCTTAAAATACCTTTACAATATAGCATATTGTAATTAATTCGATTCATTGTTTTAATCGGTTGACAGCTCTATTATTTACACAAAAATGATGAACCATGAACCAGAACATTATCGTTCATAAAAATTGTATGTTACCTTAGGTAACCAGATCAGAAGAGAAACAAACAAGTATTGTTTGGAGCTGTGCAATGCTATGAGTGTTCCCATGAGCAACCATGTGTGCGTGTCTGTGTGTGTGTCTGTATTCCTGTCTTCATCAGACACAAGATCCGCCAGCCACTCAGACAAAGGTACGTTTCTGTAAGATCCGATCTGTCCGACACACTGCCTCTCACCCTGGGGAAAGAGAGAGTGTGTTTGTAAGTGTGTGTGTTTGCAGACTTCTCCCTCTTGAGCCAGCTGATGTGTATCTCTATTAGTCTATTGCAAAAGCTAGTGAAACCTTATTTTATCAGTGAAAAACATTATACTTACCATGCACACACACACACACACAGTTTGCTGCACGTGTGTTAACTGAGCTCTCTGGATCTGGTTAACATTTACCTGAATGTTTCCACATAGTAAATATTTTCTATCTGAAACAAGCCCCTGAAGGTTAATTGTACTACCTTTATTTGTTCTTTTTTGTTTTCTGTAGAAGACTAAAAATGCTACAGTAAAAACGAATTGGTTAAAGTTCTTTCAACCAATCTTACTATGGGGAAAACTGTAATAAATCTAACAGGACATACCATTAATTTTACAGTAAAAATAGCTATGTTAAATTAACCGTTTTCAGAAGTAAAAATTAACAAATCATCTTATAATTTATAGTGAAAAGCTATAAACTGACATTGCCAGAATTCCCTGTCAGACAGCTCTTATCTGATGTTTTTTCATTTGAACGTATTCCCTGTCAGTGTTTTTAACCATTTTCACAAAAATTGATGGCCCCAGAATATTTGGTTGTATGAATATCTGAACATGCCTCATGAGAACAATCTCTTGCTTGATGATTTGAATAGCAAACAACTTATACTGCATTGCACCGCAACAGACTTTAAAAATGGTGGTTGAAATAAAATTCTGCATTTAGTCAACCAATCAAAATACTGTGCTGAACCAATCATGTTCAGCGCCCAAGTCCCAACCCTACAAGTTCCTGAACTTAAAAAAAAAAAAAAAAAAAAAGTACTACCTCATGAGCAGGGACTTTTCAAGAGGGAATTGTTTACCCTCAACTTAATTTAGACCCTGCTGAACACAAAAGAAGATATTTTGAAGAATGTTTGTAACCAAGCAGATAGAACCATTGACTATAGTAGGGAATAAATACTATGGTGCTCTAATTTCTTCAAAATATCTTCTTTTGAGGGTGAGTAAACGATGAAAGAATTTAACATTTTAAGTCACTTATATTGGCTTCAAGAGAAACTGGGGGGAGGTTGCCTTGGTTTAGACTCAGTGTCTTCTTCCCCTTCTCAGGGGTTGGGGCCAAAATTCCTCTCCCGGACAGTACGCCAAGTACCCAAAAATCTTTACTCTAGCTATTTCATTTTACGTGAAATAGTACATTTCATACACAAAGGCAATTCAAAGTGCTTTACACATAAATAGAAAAATAGATATATAAGCTGAAGTCTATCCCCTATCTGGAGTGGAAGAAAATGGAGAGTCAGGTTCGTGATTTTACTATTTACATTTGTCAGGTAACTACATTTAAACAGTACACTTGCAGACAAATCTGACTGACTTTCACCCAGACAGCCGTAGCAAAATAATAAAATAATTTAATATAATTAAAACTGTTATAATAAGAATCAAAAGAAATAAAAACACAATACGGGTATAAAATAATTAAAAGAGTAATAAGCTATATGTTATACACCATCTGCTCAGATACTCGTCCACACATGCATATGTGATTTACAAAATGCAGAAAATAAGCAACACAAAAGATGTACTAACAGAAAAACCCACACAGGTTATTTTCTAATATACCCAACATTCTCCTGCATCAAAACAGCATCTTATTTCCTGCAGTTAATTATGTCATGAATCTGGCTTTGCATTACACCCTGCAGCACCTGGACAGTTCTTGTACTTATTTAACTTACATTATACTTTCAGTTTGTGACAATAGCTTTGTCTAAGAAATATTGTGCAAAAACGAAATCTGTGTATTCCAGCTGTTAGCTGTATGAATGTTAATACAACAGAAGGCAACCAAACATCCATTTGTCATAACTGCTAATATTACAATATTTTCTCTTTGGATTTTAGAAGGAATTTAGATATATTTTTATTAGTTTTGCTTTTTTTATGCAGTCCAGTATTACAGTATAATAATTCATAATCTATATATAGTGTTGTTATATTCATCTTTTTTTATCTGTAATATGCTCGTACATGCACCAAGACAAGGACATTACTGCAAATGTTAATGACAGAACATTTAGCATTTAATCTCTAAGCATTTTGTTTTTGTAATTCATTGTTGAAACAGTTAGGAGAAAAACGTCTCTTTTTCTGAGATCTAATCTGACCAGTTTTTCTCAACACACAAACTGTTCTATGGAACTCATGTTTGAATAATGAGAAGTGTAAATATTGCAGAAATCAAATCAGGATAGGGAGAGACAGTATAGGATAAGGAAAAGGTTGAACAAGTCTCAGTTCATTCCTTTGAATCTTTAGTCCCACACACGCATGGCTTCCTCAGTGAGTTTGATGCCCAGTGGCACTAAGATTTTCACCACTATGCCTGATATTCTCTTCATTCCTGAGTTTTTTAAGTATGCAACCAGTAAGATCAAATCAGATTCCTTTAATACCCTAATCTACAACCTAATTGATTTAATCCTGATGGTCTTGTGGCTCAGGGTTAAAGGAAGAGTTTAAGAAGAGTCTGAGATTTTGGAGACGATAGACATAATTATCTGATATACATCCAGATTAAATGGGGAAACTGCAACTTTTTTAGATGAGTTAAATTCACGTGTGTCAGATGAGTCAATTGGCAGTTATTTCCTATAAACGTTTTGGATTAACTTTGCTAATCAAACTTTATTGTGCGACACACCTTGTGACAATAATATATTGTTTTTCTTATGCATGTAGCTACTATGAAACAAGACTTATTAGATTTATTGTGTTTTTGACAATTTAAGCAGACAGCAAAGGATTTGTGTCATGACTATACTGCTAAAAGTTTGTAATACTGAGAAATAAATGAATTTGGAACTTGGAACTCATTGTGCTTTATTAGAGCTTCTCCGGTCTACTGGTACTCAGCTTGAAATGTTAAAGTGTTAGTTCACCCAAAAAAGAAATTTATGTCATTAATGACTCACCCTAAGTCATTCCACATCCGTAAGACCTCCGTTCATCTTCATAACACAGTGTAAGATATTTTATATTTAGTTCAGGAGCATATGCAAGTGTATGCACACTGTTATGAATCAGCGTATTGATTCATGATTCGGATTGTGTGTCAAACTGCTGAAATCACGTGACATTGGCTATCCTAATCATGAATCAATACGCTGATTCATAACCGTTTGAATCTTTATTTGGATTGAAGGATTGAAAACAAACCCGGAAGAGAAGACAATGCTGAATAAAGTCGTAATTTTTGTTATTTTTGGACCAAAATGTATTTTCGCTGCTTCAAGAGATTCTAATTAACCCACTGATGTCACATATGGACTACTTTGAGGATGTTTTTATGCCCTTTCTGGACATGGACAGTATAGTGTGCATACACTTGGATACGCTCTCGGACTAAATATAAAATATATGTGTTCCGAAGATGAACGGAGGGTGTGGAACAACATTAAGGTGAGTCTGACATCAATTTCATTTTTGGGTGAACTAACCCTTTAAATGTAATTAACCTCTTAACCCTCGCCCTGTGCTGAGAAATAAATAAAAAAATGACATACCCCAAATAAAAATGTCTGCAGCTCTTAAACCCTATGGTCTATATCCATAAATGTGGTCTTATTTTAAACTAGACACTTTAAATTATGTTACCCAAAAGTCATAATAACTCAAATAGTATAGGGACAGATTAAAACAAGGGGAAATATGCATGTAAGTGACTCACGTTTTTATTTTTTTATTATTCCCTTATGGAAAAAAATATTAGATTTTAATTTTTATGCCCTGAAAATAACCTAAATATAAAACTGAATGTCTGATCATGCTTTGATTAAAATTTGAGGACGATTCTCTCAAAAATGTAGCTTCTGTAAGCTTTTATGTCAAAAAAGACTGGGCGTCCTTTCAATAAAGTCCAATTATATTAGAACATTTGTGTAATAGTAAAGAGTAGTTTTTATTCAAATAAATTTTCAATAAACTGCTAATTATAATGCATTTGCAGTCCCTGATAACTAAAACAACTATTTACAGAATTTACAAGTGTAAAAAAAACTCATTTAGTTGATAAAAACAGTCTCTTATTTAGTCTGCGCGTTGTGTGTAAGTATGTGTGCTTACACTGGCAGGCGCTGGATACGATGAATGAAAACTGTGGAGACGACGGTAAGTAACAGCTAAGTAAGCATGAGGTATTCACCAATGCTTCTTACGACATCTCTTACAGAAACTACGCAAAATATTGTCTTTTGATTCGTTACTACATCCATCAATCAAATCTATGCTGGCTATGCATTGGCTAGGCATTGACTGGCTTATCCAACAAAGGACCGGCGAGTTTGACTGACAGATGTATCACCCAGTGACGCGCTCCCTTTCTATTTATGTGTCCTAGTCAGCTTTTGATTGAAGGAGAGAGACCTGGGAGGGTTTAATATAACCGGAACAGTCCACAGTACAGGGGAGATTGTCAAAATAAGGCTTACAATCGCTATTTCATTGAAAATGGACATGATTGATTACTCTTAACACAAAACGCTTATGCAAACAACGGAGGATTTTTAGTTTTTTCCCCTTATTTTTTCGTTGTTTTGGATTAAAAGTGGGATGCATTTTGAAGAGTGGACTCTTACACAGACATGTATGCTGTTGTTTTGTGGATTCGTCCGATCTGATCTGAACGTCAGGAGATGAAAGATGAGTACCGCGTTCATTATGCTAATGTTTAAATAGCCACTGCTTTAGCATTTAATTTAACCCTTTCCTCTCTGGTGTATTTATTGCAAAAACGAGTTCAGAACATGAATCTTGAGTGTTTTAGCTTTCAAATGATGCATAGTTTGTGATAGTTGATTGAACAGTTTGTATAAAACAAAAGTAATTATAAGTAGAGACACGCCCACTTGCGTCAGACGCCCCGCCCACGATCCGGTGCGGATTAAGAAGTTAAAAAACTGCAGCTAACCATAGTTACATCTATAAGATATTTACGTTTGTGTGTATTGCATTTTTAATGTATTTTTGAATACCCTGATAGATCCAGACAAAAAATAATGTAAAATCACTGATGCACATATTGAGGGAAGATCATTTTTCTCCCACAGTTATCCAGTAAAAAGCTCTGGCTGCTTTATTTTGGAGCTACAGTACATTTAGGTGACATCATTTCATAAGAAATTCCTGCCACACCTATTGAATTAGTTAAAAAAGCAGCAGGAGTGATGATGAGGGCAGAGACACACGGATTTATATTAAATCTACTCATTCAAGCTGCTGTGTGAACAGAACAGTTTCAGATTCACATCTTTTATAAAATACTGTTATGTAAGACAATAATCCCTTGAATGTACGCAACAGTAAACATTCTCAGAACTTTAAAATCGTGGCAAAAATCTCTCTGAGGTATGAACATTGTTCATTTAAACTTGTCTGGTCTTTAATAATGTTCTCATAATCTTAGCACAAAAATGTTATTTGTAAATCGTTCATTAAAGTTTTCTGAAACATTATTACTTCGTACTTGTTTCAGAACATTGCAAAATGCTAAAATGGTAAAGTTTCCTTTATGTTTTCTCTAAAGAAAACATATTAAAACATCTAAAATTGTTAAATGTTATTCAAAATGTTTGGAACTTTAGTAGACTATTCTAAAATAATGGTTTCATAACTCAATATGCGTAACTAGCAAAATGCTTCTATGTTCTTAGAATATCGGCTTAGAGTATATTTTTGTTAGCCGGGTAACCAGCTGTTTAATTATGTGACTATACACTGATCAGGCATAACATTATGACCATAATATTGTGTTGGTCTCCCTTTTGCTGCCAAAACAGCCTGACCCATTGAGGCATGGACTCCCTGTAGGTGTGCTGTGGTATGTGGACGCAAGATGTTAGCAGCAGATCATTTAAGTCCTGTAAGTTGCAAGGTGGAGCCTCCATGGATCGGAGTTGTTTGTTCAGCACATTCCACAGATGCTCAATTGGATTGAGATTTGGGGAATTTGGAAGCCAAGTCAAAACCTCAAACTCGTTGTTGTGCTCCTCAAACCATTCCTGAACTATTTTTGGATTTGTGGCAGGGCGCATTATCCTGCTGAAAGAGGCCACAGCCACCAGGGAATTTCCATGAAAGGGTGTACACAGTACCGCCGTCCCCACCACGTGCATCACACGCTGCGCTTAGGGCACCAAGTGCTGAGGGGACACCACGAGAATTCTCATATATATATTATATATATATATATATATATATATATATATATATATATATATATATATATATATATATATATATATATATATATATTTAAGCGCAACACCCGCAGGCATCATAAAGTAATGATGTGCAGGGCATCAAGATGGCCAGCGGCGGTACTGGGTGTACATGGTCTGCAACAATGCTTAGGTAGGTGGTACATGTCAAAGTAAGGACCCAATGGCAGGACCCAAGATTTCCCAGCAGAACATTGTCCAAAGCATCACACTGCTTCGGCTGGCTTGCCTTCTTCCCATAGTGCATCCTGGTGCCATGTGTACCCCAAGCAAGCAACACACATGCACCCAGACATCCACTTAATGTAAAAGAAAAAGTAATTTATAGACCAAGCCACCTTCTTGCTATTGCTCCGTGGTCCAGTTTTAATGATCACATGCCCACTGTTGGTGCTTTCGGCAGTGGACACCCTGATTGGTCTACTGAAGCCCCATACACAACAAACTACGATGCACTGTGTATTCTGACACCTTTCTTTCAGAACCAGCATAAACTTATTGAGCAATTTGAGCTAGTAGCCCGTCTGTTTTATCGGACCACATGAGCCAGCCTTTGCTCCCCATGTGCATCAATGAGCCATCGCCGCCCATGACTCTGTGGCCGGTTCACCACTGTTCCTTCGTTGGACCACTTTTGATAGATACTGACCACTGCAGACTGGGAACACCCCACAAGAGCTGCAGTTTTTGGAGATGCTCTGAACTAGCATCACAATTTGGCTCTTGTCAAACTCCCTCAAATTCTTACGCTTGCCCATTTTTCCTGCTTCCAACACATCAACTTTCAGGAAAACAAATCTTCACTTGCTGTCCTAATATAACCCACCCAATAAAAGGTGCCGTGATGAACAGATAATCAGTGTTAACTGTACCTATCAGTTTATAGAATATATACTATTATAGACTACTGTTGCAATGTCAGGACAAGACAAAGCACCTGGCCACTTCTTCAGGCTTGCTTGCCGATTTCAAAACGAAGTTTTGAACCATTACGAATCAGCGTATCGATCGTTAAACTGATTCATAACGGTTTGAAGCTTTGTTTTTAAATCATCCCATCACTATATACGTTGTAAGTTGTTAATTGTTTTTTGGGCACAAAAACTATTCTGGTTGCTTCATAAAATTATTGTAGAGCCACTGTAGTGAGTTGGACTTTGTAACAACAACGTCTTTAGTGCCCTTTATGGGTCTTGAGAGAGGAACTGACATTGTTGTCAATGCAGGCCTGAGCCATCGGATTTCAACAAAAATATTTTCATTTGTGTTCCCAAGATGAACGGAGGTCTTACGGGTGTCGAACGACATTAGAGAAGGTAATTAATGACAGAATTTTACATTTGGGGTACTAACCTTTTAAGAATGACTTTCTAAAAACATCCGTATAAAATGGTCAAACAAACTCTTAATGCAAAAAAAAATCACTGGAATATACATACAATTGAATGACAAGACGTTTTGGTGTTCATCCAGACACAATCTGTTTTTTTCTTCTTCTATATATAGCCTAACAGTTTTATAAATTTAAGTTTGTTTGAACATTATATGGATGTTTCAGAAAGTCACAAATCTAGTTAAAATAAGTATATTTCGCAAGAACCATGTTCCACCCAGTAGACTAGGCTACTGATTAATGCTGGACCTCACCCTTTTTTTTAAATAAGTTTTTATAGTTGAAAACGATATGCCCTTGAAGAGATGGGACACTCCTTGTCCTTATCATTTGTAATTTACACCAATAATGTTGCCACATTGTTAACTATTTTTTCCAAGACTTACACAGTCGAGTGTGTTTGTGTATTTGCGAACACCTGAGCTGACTGACCTGTGTTCGGTAGGCTATATTACTCAACCCGTTGCCACACTGCACCCACATACACAAAACCCGCGGTCCTCTACATCACAGTCCGCTCAGTGAAAGTGGAGCGGCCCGCTTCTCTCCTCCTCACGTAGGGTGTGTCCATAAGGTCCATACAGAGCAGGTTTTTCAGGTCTCCAGTAGACATTGAAAAGAAAGCGCCCGTGGCTCCGTTACTCCAGTCATTCCTCTAGCGGGAGCGCGACGATGGCAGCGGCCACACAGCAGATGTCGAGCCTGCCCAGCGGTCTCCGGATCTGCACCACCGCACCGGACATCCTCTACCTGCCCGAACTGGTGCGTGAACGGAACATTTAATGCTCAAAATTTTGGTTTATCATAGTTTTATCCAGTTATTGTTGAGCCTATAAGAATAACATGGGACCCCTTAAACAGCTAGTGTAGACGTTTGAATATGACATGTTGTTAGCTTCGTCATATTTTTTATGCATAGCTAATTATTCCAAAAAAAATATATATATATTAAAAAAAATATATATATTTCACTCTCTAGGCCTAGGCTATACGTTTTAAAAACATTAGCTTATAAGTGGTTCCACCTCATTTATTAGTTTTATTTAGCGTAGCCTATATTAAATAGGACTAGGAGAGTGGAACAGTTGCTGATAAGGAAAGATAATTTTAATTATTATGGCTATAATTGTAGGCTATTCTATTTTCTTCTTATTTTTTATTATTATAATTTATATTTACTGTAATTGACTGCGGGTTTCTGGTGACATGAGGTCTCAGCCCAGCACCTCCACAACAGCAGCATTTGACACCGAGGTTACTGAGGGACACACAATACTACGGAACTTATAGGCTAGGCTACACCTGAGTTAACCTGTAACGATGGATCAAAGAGGTGTTTAAGAAGAGGGAGTTTTGTGGTTCTGGTTCTTGTCTGAGCTCAGTAGACGCTTTGAAGGACATGAATGTGAGCTCAGGTGTATCAGTAGCTCAAATGAAAGGCGAGATGAGTGTGTTTAGAGAGAGAGAAAAACAGTGACGGCGAGTCCATGTCCTCTGAATGAACAATACTTACCGCATTTATTAATTTAAATGAATGTTATTTTGAATGTAATTACATTTTTACATTTACTAATAATTATTAAAATCAAAAGTTGTGGGTCTATTAGTTAATGCACTGTGAACTAAAACAATGAATGGCTGTATTTTTATGAACTAACATTAGCCTAACAAAGATTAGGCTAGTATAGCCTATTGTAACAACTGTTTAGAAGAATCTAGCAGAATCAATAAAATTGTCTAGCCTATATTTTGAGACAAAGGTCTTGTTAATGATTTTCCGTTTTGTTCAAGGTAAATAAGCAACATTCTTTAAATAACGGAAGAATATGTAACGTGTGGTAGGCTATTTAGAGTAATGAAGTGCCGTTGGAACTAAAGGCACAAAAATTAACATAATAATGTACATCTGGCCGAATTTTCCATTTGTTGACATGACATGGTTAGATTCAGATGAAAAATATTTGATATGATATTTAAAATATCAAAAATTTGCGTTCACCGAGATAATCACAATATTTATTTAAAAAAAACCCATCATATTCAAATATGATATTAATCATTTTATATAATAAAATGTGTTTGTTACTACTGTAAAGCTTTATTAAATTATTATGAGATTTCATTCAATGCTTTTGGAATTTTTTACTTTTTTAAAAGCAAAAAATCAAAAACAAAATGACTATATTTATTGAATCATTTTATTTATTTATTTATTTATTTATTTTATTTATCAAATTAAATTGAAAATAGTGTAAACTTTGCTAAAGTGATTGTTTTGAGCGTGATTTAATTAAATGAGACATTAATAAATAGCCTACATATTATTTTAGCTAATATATTTGAAGAAATATTTTGCCCCATGCTGTGAACCGTGTGGATAAAAGTCCCACATTGTCACCTCATATACGATTTTTAAACAGACAACCCACTTTTATGATTTATTTTCAAAATCTGCTGCTTCATCACTGTTCAATACATTTGTAAAGGCTATATGTTAGTATAAACATAATTCAAGACAGGTATGTTCTAATAAATTATGTATATGTGCATGTATATTTAACAAGCAAAATATTTATCATAATGTAGCCTCTTACATAACATTACAAGTAATGGCAGAAAGCCAGTTGTAATGTTCATAAATTACCAGTAGTAATGTTGTACAATGAGGACAATGCCACTGGAAATAGTCATCAGTGTCTCAATGTGTAGTGATTCGGGGTCCTTACTGACCTGCTTCACCTAGGGAAGCTATAGGAGCTGATTAAGATGCACCCACTGACTCAAGACTATAAAAAAACTCTTGTGCTAGACAAGTTATGTTGAGTACGTTTATCATTAAAGGTCCACTTTGTAAAAAGTAAATAAAAAATTCAGTAAAATATCTACAAACCTACTAAGCCAGTGTTATATAATTTGTTCATTTGAATACAATATCCCAAATGTTTACAGCTATTTGTAAATCGTGAGAAAATTGCCTTTTTAACCAAGGAACTAGTACGTCTAAGGGAGTCGCCTGTCAATGGCGTCATATCTGTGTTACCCTCGGTTTCCACTTTTATTTTGTATTAGCCTATATGATTGTACCCACACTATTATAGCTCCATAATTTATTCAAGCTACAGTATATACTGTAATATAATGTTCTACAGATGGTGGCTCCAACACCTGATTTGGTGGTTCTTGGTGGTACTAATAATATTACATGTTTGTTTATTGATTTAACAGTGAAGCACTGAGCTTGAATTAATATGCAAATAAAATAAACTTTTAGCAATGACAGTATTGTGAAAAAAACTAATATTTAGGGGGAAAATGTAAATATTCTACTCTTATTAAATATACTGTTGTTCTTATTCTAGTATCATACTGAACTAAAAGGAGCACTCTTTACTTGCTTTTTGTGTAATTCAGTCACAATTTGAACATTGCAACTTCCTAATTTTTACGGAGTTAAAATGACTAAGGCCCTGTCCCAAATGGCACCCTAAACCCTCACGGTCTTCATCTAAGTCTGCACTTACACGACGTAATGCTGCTTTGACAGATCTCGATCAAACAGCGTTGACGTAGAAACCAAGAGAAACATTGAAACATTCTGGGGTTTCAGTCCACAAAATAAACATTCACCATGGATTTAAAGTCCCAGTGAACCGGAAATTTGTTTTCTTCAGTGCTGTGACGTATTTCCAAGTGAAACGGAATATTGAACATAGGGCAGGGTTTTACCCAAGGGGGTCATCCAGCACCTGGAAAGCGTACCTCCCATAGGGGCTGCCATTGCTAACCAAGCCATCACCTGCTGTTAGCATCCCATTGACTCCCATTCATTTTTGCGTCACTTTGACAGTGAATAACTTTACATCTGAGGCGTTTAAAGACTCAATTTGTCCATTGTTTATTTATAAAGAAACACAACAATGTATAAAAGGCCCCATTACCTTGTATCTACACTATCACCCCGTAGGAGCTGTCTTTGTAAAAATAGGCTAACGATTGCGTCATAATGCGACTCTGTCGCACAGTTGAGAAATTACCGTATAGACAGGAGGAGACACTCGCAGGCAATCTTATACTGTCTATGAGACAGTCGGGGGGACGTGGAGACATAAAGTCCAATAAAGTCAAGGGGAAGAATGGGGAGAAGCCCATAGTGAGCCAAAAGCAACGGGAGAAAACATTTAAACAACGTGATTCAGATTTAACTTCCATATCGACTAGAAGACCTACAACTGTCAGATTGCTCACGTCACACTTTTATGATTCATCTCAGGGTTCGTACAACTGTTAGAGAGGGACATTTTTATGTGATGATTTGTAAAACTAAAAGTTTAAAGGTGTGGGCTGGCAATCCCTTTTATTTTAAAAGGACATGAAATGACCACTATAAACAGCAGGTGGCAGCAGAGGAGCACTTATTTGTCTTATTAGGCCCTGTCCCAAATGGCACACTTCATGTGGACTTTCTGTCTTGTACACCTACAATGGCCGCTGCGTGCGCATGTCCGATAAGTCCACAAGACTGTAGGGTGTCCCATTTGTCATTTAAGCTTAAAGAAGGGTGTTCGTGACCTCCCCCTTTGCGGCTGCTATTCACACTCGAAGAACACCAGCTGAGCCCAAGTTCGCGAGCTATGCATACTTCTACCCAGCAGTCATATGTGACAGAAATGGCAGCTCTTATTAGTTGGGCATCAATGTGACCTCTAACAAAATTTAGTCTCACCAGCAGGAAAAGGTCGTAGTTTAGAGCCCTGATTGTACAATGGGCATGCGTAAATTACCATACTGAATTTGCATGTGTGTTTATCCTACAGGTGTTTGGAGGGTTAGTATGGATCCTGGTGGCATCTACACTTATATCACCAAACAACCCGCAGGGATGGGTGATGTTTGTATCAGTCTTCTGCTTTGTGATGACCTTCCTCTGGCTTATCATCTTTGCCTGTGGAGGGCACAAAAACAGCAGCGCCTGGGCTATGGCGGTGAGCAGAGAACATATCTCAGTGCGAGTGTGTGTGTCTTATTCATTGGGGCCTCTAGGAAATTTTGAATGGGGTGGCCAGAGGGGGACCGTAAAGATCCTAGGGTGGCACACTACAACATACACCGGGGGAAATGTGGAAACCTGCAATATCAATATCCTTTATCCACAAAAATTACGTGGTGTAAATGTTCAGGTTGATATTCAAATTAACTGACATTTTTAACTTGTATGAAACCAATTTAGATATTGTCACATTAATTAGGCACAAACTGTAAATTCAAAAATCAAAATGGAAAGTGTGTGTGTGTGTGTGTGTGTGTGTGTGTGTGTGTGTGTGTGTGTGTGTGTGTGTGTGTGTGTGTGTGTGTGTGTGTGTGTGTGTGTGTGTGTGTGTGTGTGTGTGTGTGTGTGTGTGTGTGTGTGTGTGTGTGTGTGTGTAATTGTATTAGACTTTTTATTTAATCTCATAGATTTTAAAGGCCTACCAGAAACACTGATACTGAAATTTTGAAAGAAACCCCCCCTGACAAATGTTTATGATGTCTTCTGTGTGCAGGACTTTATTTATCACCTTATTGCTGTTATGTTCTATCTGAGCGCCTCAGTGATCCTGGCCAATGTGACCATCAACATGAAAACTTGGACAGCAGGAGCACTGCCAATTTATCCCTTTAAGTACTATCAAATAGACATTGCAGCTGTGGTAAGCACAACATATACACACTTTGTTGGTATTTGTTGATATTGAATAACTATTCTTTCATGCTTATTTCCCTCATTTTTATTTCCATTTAGATTAATGTCATCTAACGTTCCCTTAAAGCTGCAGTCCGTAATTTTTTGTGTTCAAAATTTACATAAGCAAATACATCATGAACAAACTTTGTTTTTGTCTTATATTGGATGGCCATGGTACATTTATAATTGTTTATATTCAGACTACTTTTTTAGACGGGTTTGAGTCGCCACCACAGCGGAATAGCACAGTCCATGCGTGACTCGTCACTGACATAAATAGAGAGAGGTCTTCCGCAAGACACATTCAGTTTTGTTTATTAACTGCCACAATGCCAAAATTTACGGATTGCAGCTTGAAAGTTAATCTTTAAAATACATTTATAAACACTGTTAAATGTATTCTTTAGCCAATCACAGATTTATAAAGCTGTTTAAAGTTGAGATGTTTGACTGAATTTGCCCTCTCCCTCCCTCAGGTCTTCTCGTATATTGCCACATTGCTTTACTTCATCCACTGCATCCTTTCTGCTGTGCGGTGGAAATCCTTCTAATCAAATAATCTGGTCAAAGGGAAATCATTTTGACATAAATTGAAAATAAACATTGTAAAAACTCTGAGCACCCTCTACTCAAAAACCACAGAAATCATGCTGGAATAATCCCACTTATACTTTTCATAGATTATTCCGACGTTATTGCTTCTGTAATGATGATGTTTTCTTATTTGGGAGAAGGGAAACTTTTTGAAAGGGTATCAGTACTAGTATGATAACACTCCGATGAAGAAACAACATGTGGGGTTTTGTATACTTCTTGTATCTTTGTACCAGATTTTATATATTTAGTACACACTATGAACAACATAACATTTTAATAAAAGAATATGAACTAGAGAGAATTTCCTGTGTAATTAATTCCTGAGTCGGATTACAAACGGATTCCCCACTTTCCTAAATAATCGATACAATATATTTACAACCAGTGTTGGGTGTAACTAGTTTTGTACTTAGTTACTGTAATTGAATTACTTTTCCCTTGAAAAAGTAAAGTAAGGGATAATCTTATTTTTTTGTGAAATTTAATTACAGTTACTTCACAAGTAATTGAACTAAATACAGTGTATAGACTAGAACAGTTAAAAATATGCGTTTTAAAGTTAGACTTGGTGAAGGATATAATATAATATAATATATATATATATATATATATATATATATATATATATATATATATATATATATATATATATATATATATATATATATATATATATATATATAGTGGAATTACCATTCGAATTTAAAGTCTAACTTTAAAATGCATATTTTTATGTATCTTCATTTGTAATACTTTGGTCAGTTAATAAGAGTAATTTAGTTTTATATTATGTATTTTAATTAATAAAAAAAAGCTGTTTCATATCTATCCTTGAATCGCTTAACTCGAGGTTGATATAGGATTTGGAAAGTAATTAGTAATAAGTAATTCAGTACATTTTGCAGAGAGTACATTTTGTACAGTAATCTAATTAGACTATTGAATATGTAATTAGTAATCAATTACTTTTTTAGAGTAACTTACCCAACATTGTGTACAACCAAGCAAACAAACTGAAAAGGGCAATACAAATCAGTGTCAGATGAACGAGTTATAAAAAAAATCACTCACAGTTGTCATGAAGAGCAAAAATAGCTATATAGACCAAAACCACAATTTGGTGATTCAGGTAATTCATATTCTGTGTACAAATTAAATAAAAAGAAAGACAATTATTTGGATTCTAAAAAAAACATATGCACTCATTTAAAATGAGTAAAGGTGAAGGATATACCCTCAGACTCCATATAACAGAAAATATGCATTTTAACAAGACACTCAAGCTCTCACATTTACATTTTCATTAATAATACATTTTTTATTCAAATTGTTTATCATCACATTGCATATTTGTAATCTAGTTTCATCTTGAAATCAGAAAATCCTTTGTCAACGGACATTTTTGAGGGAGATTAGCAAAAGGGTGTGTTCAAGAACAATATTAGACAAGACAAAGTGAGTCTACGGATAGGAAAGGTGGCAGATTATGTTCACTGCGAGTTCCTGGAGTTCCAGGCCTAATCATAACAGCTTCCGGCAGGTTTCATTACTCCATCTCAAATATGAACGTCATCATTTCTGCTCTGATGCCTCGGATTAATTAAATCTATTATGGCTCAGACTAGACATGAAGGGAATTCTGAGACTGTATGTGGGTACTGTTCTGAAGGATATATGCTTGAGAGTTTGAAATGACACATAATTGTTTTTGTTTTGTTTTGTTTAATTGCCATTTTCAACATGCAGTACTGTCACAAGTGATACACAGTCACAAAATCAAAAATTGTCCCCCTTAAAATCTGATCCAAAGTGGGCACGGTAGATGCATGCTACTAGATCTTAATAGCAAATAAACTGATCCTAACTGATACAAAAGTTTTCAACTTGGAAATGTGATCCATGTATGTGGAAACACACCCCTGCAGATTCTCTTATATGCAAAAAATCATACTGCAACTAACCCTAATGGACGTGCTCTTGATCTAACTTGATGTTGACACTCTCATCTGGGAGAAGTGCCCATACAAGGAATTCTGCGCTTTATGACCTCGATTAGGCCCATACTGGAAAAAAACCTTCCAAAACTTGTTTGAATCCTGAAGGAGTGTATTTGAATGAATGAATGAATGAATGAATGAATGAATGAATGAATGAATGAGGCATTTATACGTCTATTTGGTGTTTTTGTCTGTCATTAGAGAGAATTTTCCACCCTTTTGTTAAATATTATCTACAATTTACAAAAACAGAGAAAATAGAGATCATGGCGAGTGAAAATAAGCAGTGGGGATACACACGCTCTGTGTGTGATCTGCTTGGGAGCGCAGCATGCCCAGGCAGCCCTCGAGGGGGCTGCTTGCGAGCACTGTGAACAGCTTCCCCTGAGAACGCCGGGCACTCTTCGAGGAGGGTGCTTCGGCTCGTGTTCCCCCCGGCTCGGGTCCCGCTGCTGCCGAGGCAGAGTGGAGGCTTCAGTCGTGGGGTTCACAATTGGACCTTGCAGAGGGGTTTGAGACGGGCCCAGCCTTATCTCAGCCCTCACCTGCACCGTCCAGCGCCTCGTCTCGGGGCTCGGAAGCACGCCCTGCTGTTTCTTCCCCCCTGAGCGAGGCGCCGGTGCTCCAACTATCCAGCTCTGAGGAGGTGGACGTTGAGAGCATCGTGACTGAAGACTCGCCACTTCAGTCCCCTGCTAGTGAGGAGCTCGTTGAGGTGCTCACGAGAGCGGTGGCCAGATTAAATATCAACTGGCCCACCGAGAGAGCTGAAGCCGGCAGAAAAAGGCAGAGTAAGCTCGATGAAAGATTTCTGCCCTCTCGTGCAGCGGAGCCTCAACGTCGGGGCCTGCCGTGCTTTCACGATCTACACACTGAGGTGTCTAGATCGTGGAAGAGACCGGCGTCATATCGTGTTTTCAGCCCACAGACATTGACGTATAGCAACATCATTGGGCTGAAGCACTATGGTTATGGGGCGATGCCGAAGGTTGAAGAGACACTCGCGAGCCATCTCTCGCCTTCGTCGGCATCGTCCCTAAAGGCCCCGACTTTGCCCACCAAGCCGCTCAAGACAACTTCGGCGCTGGTGGGCAAAACGTACTCGCCGGCAGGTCAGGCCGCGGCGTGCCTGCACACAAGGCTACCACTCGCTGCCTGGATCAAATTCAAAGCTCTGACTCTTGCTTATGGATCTTCCACAACCTCAGCACCCGCATACTTCAACTCACTCCTACGAGTCTACACCCCCACCAGAAGCCTTCGCTCCGCCAATGAGCAAAGGTTTGTGGTACCATCACAGAGAGGCATGAAATCCCTCTCCAGGACTTTTTCTTTCATTGTTCCTGGTTGGTAGAACAATCTTCCGTCCTCCATACGCACGACAGAATCACTCTCTTCATTCAAAAGACAGGTAAAAACTCATCTCTTCCATTATTAGCACTTAATCTTATCATAAAAAAACCTCTTCCTCCTCTATTTCTCTTTTCTTCTTCCCTTTTCTGGTTTTTGCTACTCTGAGCAGTATACAAATCTTGGTATTTAGGGCACGTTTCGCATTTTCTTTGCCTCTTCTTGACGGATCGCTTCCTGTACTCCTGAGTTGTAAGTCGCTTTGGATAAAAGCGTCTGCTAAATGCAAATATGTAAATGTAAATGATATATTTTAAAAGTTCAAATGAGACCATTCTCAGAAAGACACATTGAGACTCATGTTAGCTTAGTCAGACAAATTTGAAAAGTTATAATGTTTGTAAAGTTAATGCATACATAAAGCTTTATTTTATTTTTTATGTGTGGTGGTTGATGTAAGTCAAACATATGTAAAAATCATCTCGGTTACGTATGTAACCCTCGTTCCCTGAAGGAAGGGAATGGAGACGTTACGTCAGTACTGACGAAATGGGGGTTTCGCTTAGAAAGCCAGCTGCCTTCAATCTCAATCAAAACGATCCAATGACATGGAAATGTCATGGGTCTGCGGAATTTGCCTAATGCAAGCCCGCCCCACAGCCTGGGTATAAACGGCGTTGCATAGCAGTCACGCATTTATGTTACCTGCTGAGGAGCCGAGGCCTGCCGTCCCGGCCATCCCCGCGGCACAGCAGATGTGGCATGGGGACGTAACGTCTCCGTTCCCTTCCTTCAGGGAACGAGGGGGACATACGTAAACAAGACATTCCCTTTCAGTCAGTACACTATGAGTTATGTCAGTACTGACGAAATGGGGGTCCAGTCTAATCACGCCACAGCTCTGTCTTCCAGCATCCTGGGCTGACCTGAGCCCCCTGCCTTGGAGTTAAAGACACTTGGAAGCATATCCCACTTGGAGAAACCGATCACAGCGCCTACCTGCAGGGAGGACTTAGGACTACGCATATGGCCCACATCTGGGATGCCTACGGAAGAACCTGGAGTATCCAGTCGCAGGTGGAAAAGTTTTTCAACCCCAGGGATGGCAAGGGTCTTGCCAAGGGAAGACATGCGCTCAAGGAGACTTACCGTGGAGAATACACGTGATGGTTGGCCTGGGGGGGGGGGCCCGTGCACACGGGCACCTAGCCTGGCATGAGGGCTGGGACCATTCGGGCATGCACTCTGGTGCCGGCATCAACAGTGCTGGAGGAACTCAGGGCCTTTGAAGAGGCTTACCTGAGCAAATATAAGCGCACGTATCCAGTCCATTTAGGAGGGGAATGGCACAACAAGTGAAGACACCAGAGTGTGTCCAGTTACTGGCCATCTGGGGGCGACACAGGCTCCACCCGCAGATTATAAAATCTGGCGAATGTGTTTGGTGTGGCCCAGCCTGCAGCTCTACAAATGTCTGTCAGCGAGGCGCCACGCGCCGACGCCCAAGAGGCAGCTACGCTCCTAGTAGAGTGTGCTTTGACCCCAAGGGGGCATGGCAAGCCCTGAACCTGGTAAGCCAGGCCAATGGCGTTCACTATCCAGTGCGACAGCCTCTGCTTGGAAAGAGCCTTTCCTTTCTGCTTCCCTTCGTAACAGACAAAGAGCTGGTCTGAGGTCCTGAAGCACCGCGTCCTGTCTACGTAAGCAGGATTCCAGGCACGCTTCGTCGACCGAGAATGCCTGCAGGTCCCCTACCCTCTTGATCGATGCCAGAGCAACAAGGAGCGCTGTCTTCATTGACAGGAACTTAAGCTCCGCTGTCTGCAGAGGCTCGAAGGGAGCCATACACAGGGCAGTTAGGACAACTGCAAGGTCCCAAGAGGGTACCTTTAGGGGGCGAGGTGAATTTAACCTTCTTGCTCCCCTGAGGAACCTGCGGACCAGGTCGTGCTGTCCCACTGTTCTTGCTTCCAGCAGGTCATGGTGCGCAGCTATTGCCGCCACGTAGACCTTGAGGGTGGAGGGAGACAGCCTTCTCTCCAACCCTTCCTGGAGGAAGGAGAGCACGGGCCCGATCGGGCATTTGGTGGGATCTGCTCCTTGAGAAGCACACCAGGTGATGAAGAGGTTCCACTTCGAAGCGTAGGCCCGTCTTGTGGACGAGGCCCTAGCTGAAGTGATAGTGGCGACCACCGGTGGTGGTAGGCCAGTCAAACCTGCCGCGGGTGCCATACTGTGCCCCCTCTCTGAGAAAGGAGGTCCTTCCTCAGAGGAATAGGCGAAGGAGGTTCGGAGAACCAGGTCCGGCCGGGCCAATACGGGGTGACCATAAGGACCTGCTCCTTGTCCTCCCTGATCTTGCACAGGAGCTGTGCGAGAAGGCTCACTGGGGGAAACGCATACTTGCGCAGGCCCTGCGGCCAGCTGTGCGCTAGTGCATCTGAGCCGAGGGTCCCCTCGGTCAGGGAATAGTACCAGCAGCAATGGGAGGAGATGTGGGAGGCAAACAGATCTATCTGTGTGTCGCCAAAGTGGTCCCATATCAGCTGAACCACTTGGGGATGGAGCCCCCGGTAGAGGCTGAAACCGCGACAGCTCGTCGGCCGCTCGGTTCAGTTCCCCGGGGACATAAATGGCACGAAGCGACCTCAGATGCTTCTGACTCCATAAAGGGGTGGCGGGCAAGTTGCGACATGCGGGGGGAGCGTAGACCACCATGGCGGTTGATGTACGCTACTGTCGCCGTGTTGTCTAACCGGACCAGTACGTTCCTGTCCTTGAGCAGGGCTCGAAAGCAGTGCAGGGCAAGCCGTACGGCCAGCAACTCGAGGCAATTGATATGCCACACACACACTGGGGCTCTTTCCAGGCCCCAGTGGCGGCATGACCATTGCACATGGCCCCCCAGCCCATGGCAGAGGCATCCGTGGATACCACAACATGCCTGGAAACTCGTTCTAAGGGAATTCCCACCCGTAGAAACTGGAGGTTCCTCCACGGGGTGAAGGTTTGGCGGCAGGACGGGGTCACTTGGACCCGGAATGCGCCACATTGCCATGCCCACCTCGGGACTCGATCGTGAAGCCAATGCTGAAGCGGTCTCATATGGAACAACCCGAGCGGCGTTACTGTGGCTGCGGATGCCATATGCCCCAGGAGCCTCTGAAAAAGTTTCAGTGGGACCACTTTCCTGCGTTCGATCTGATGAAGGCAGGCCAGCAGAGACTGCACACGCTCGCTCGTAAGTTGCGCGGACATGGCGACCAAGTCGATCTCCATACCGAGAAAAAAGATCCTCTGCACTGGGCAGAGTTTGCTCTTTTCCCAGTTGACCCGAAGGCCCAGACGGGCAAGATGGTGGAGAACCAAGTCCCAGTGTTCGCAAACCTGCTGTCGCGAGTGGCTGAGGATCAGCCAGTCGTTGAGATAATTCAGGATGCGAACCCCGAGTTGCCTGAGTGGCACTAGGGCTGCCTTGACGACCTTCATAAAGATGCGGGGCGACAGGGCCAGCCCAAATGGGAGTACGGCATACTGGTATGCCCTCCCCTCGAAAGCAAACTGAAGAAACGGTCTGTGTCGAGGAAGTATGGAGACATGAAAGTACGCGTCCTTCGGGTCGATCGCTGCAAACCAACCGCGTGGATTTGTGGAACCAATTGCGCTGCATTTTCGAATGCGTTTGGCTGTCAACATCTTGAAGGGAAGCCTGTGTAGGGTTCGGTTCAAGATGCGCAGGTCCAGGATTGGCCGTAACCCACCGCCTTTCTTGGGTACAATGAAGTAAGAGCTGTAAAAGCCGGACTTCATCTCGGCCGGAGGGACGATCTCGATGGCACCCTTCGCCAGTAGGGTGTCGATCTCCGCACGCAGGACAGGGCATTGCCACCCACCAGCATATAGCAGACTCCCCGAAAGCAGGGAGGAGATCGTGCAAACTGAATTGCATAGCCGATGGCGCGGGCGAGCCAGTTGGAGAGCTTGGGGAGCACTAGCCAGGCCCCCAAAAACATTTTTTTTTTTTTTTTTTTTATTTGTTTATTTGAGTAGGGACAAGTATGTCACATAAACAAATGCTACATACTACAACATTTTAGCCGAAGCTAATTCTCAATGTCCGTCCCTAGTGAGCCTTTACAAAATTAAACAATACACAGTAAAATTAAACAAAGTAATACAATATAAAACAATAGCAACAAAGCTGACAATCAGTGGTCACATATTTGACTTCTGATTAAAGTGTCCTTGAGTTTGTGTTTAAAAGTGACCCAGTTTGACTCTCCCTTAAGGTTAGTATCTAAACAATTCCAGACCTTTATGCCTTGTACAGAGAAAACTGATTGTCCAAACAAAGTATTGCGTCTCGGAATCTGACAGTTCCCGTTCAGCGCTCCTCTAGTCCTTGAACCCCCAACCCTGAGAGCAACTATGCAATCACTCAAGACCTGTGGGGCTTGATGATTTAAACATTTATGCATCAGCTTCAACAATGAGAATTTAATAAAATTTGCAAAAGATAAAATATTTAACTTCCTTAGACTAATACAATGATGTGACCTAATTGGTTTCCTATCTAAGATTTTAACAGCTCTGTTATAGATCATTTGAACTGGCTTAAGTGTAGTGACATTAACTTGTGACCATGTACAGATGCAGTAGCTTAAATGTGAGAAGATCATGGCATGCATGAAAGTGTGAGCAGCATGAAACGGTAGGTAGTCCCTGATTAATCTGAATGTAAACAGATTAGCTTTGGCAACTCGACATATTTTTTTAATGTGACTGACAAATGTAAGATGAGAATCAAGTACAAGGCCCAGGTATTTAACCTCCTGTACCTGCTGAATCTTTTGCCCATTTATACACAAATTTAGTTCATCTGGTATGGACTTGAATCTTGAGGCAAAGCAAATAGACATAGTCTTTTTAACATTCACTGTCAGACCTGCCTTTTGCAACCACACCGCCACATTTTGCAGATGTAATGTAAGCTCATTAGAAACTGCCTGCACACTTCTGCCTCGCACATAAACCACTGCATCATCTGCGTACATTTGAAATCCTGCTGTGGGACATGAGTCTGGCAAATCATTAATATACAATGTAAAAAGCAAGGGCCCCAGAATGGAACCTTGCGGTACTCCTGTGTTCATTTTTAAAAATGTGGACCTTTCATTATTAACCACCACACATTGATCTCTCTGTTCCAAATATGATTTGAACCACTGCAAAGTTGACGGCGTAAAATTAAAATTGGACAATTTACGAATCAGAATTTCATGATTTAAGGTGTCAAACGCTTTTTTAAGATCCAAAAAAACGGCACCGACGATTTCACCACTATCTATAGCAGATTTAAGTTGTTCCACAAAAAAGCAGTTGGCCGTTTCGGTGGAGTATCGAGGACGGAAGCCAAATTGGAATGGGTGTAGAATGTTATTTGATTGTATAAAAGCCATAAGTTGCCCATACACAATTTTTTCTAACACCTTTGAAAATATTGGTAAGATGCTTACCGGCCGATAATTGCATACCTGGGCTGGTGTTCCTGACTTAAGTAACGGCAAGACTTTTGCCTGTTTCCAAGTTGTGGGAAATTGTCCGCTCTGAATAGACAAATTAAACAAATGTGCTAGAGGCTTTACAAGACTGTTTTTATTTCGTTTCAAGAAAGCTGTGTCTATATGGAAAAGGTCTTTACTATGGCTATTGTTAACTGAATTTATCGCTTCAAGTACTTTTGCTTCATTCGTCCGCAGAAGGGAAAACAGCGAATATTGGTTTATCGATTGATGGTTATTGAATATTAGTTGTTGTTCTAAATTCACATGTTGCACCAATTCTTCCACAGAGGAAACAAAAAACGTATTAAATTCCAGTGCTATTTGTTGACTATCTCTAATCTGCCTATCTCCATTTCTAAGCTCATGAATAGTCTTTGATTTGCCTGCCGGTTTCACAATATTATTTATTTGCTTCCACAATATGAGAGGACTTCCCTTGGCTTCTATTATTGTTGTAATATAATACTCCGCTTTAGCTTTTCTTATATTTTTAGTAACTTGATTTCTTAAACTTTTAAAAATATTTATATCATTACTTAATTTGGTTTTAACTGATTTTTTCAAAGCCAGGTCTCTTTCTTTCATTAATCGCTTCAACTCCTCATTGAACCAGGGTAATATTCTCTTCTTCAAATGCTTTTGTTTTTTAAGAAATTTAGAAATGACCCCATCAATTGTGTTCATTACCTCTTTACAGCAACCATGCACATCGTTGTTTTCCATGATTGTGCTCCAGTTAAGAGCATTTATTTCATTATCAACAGCAGGATAATCTCTCTTTAAAATGGTCACTATATTTGAACGATTTTTATTTATATGAAGCAGACGTTTTTTTGATAATTTACGAACCAAGGGGATCATGTGAGCCACAGGCGTACCCGGCAGCGAAGCGGAACGCCCGGCCCAGACCCAGGAGGCATGGAAGCGGCCAGGATGGGGGGCGGGGTCGAGTTCCGCGTCCTGCCAGAGGAGACCAGGGGTGGCGGACAGTCCCGCGGGGGTCTCGACTGGGAGGGGGCAGGCGACAGAGAGGACTGAGAGTGGTGAGGCACTGAGGCGGCACACACTGCCAGTCGCGCCCTCTTGGGGCTCGGAGGTGAGTGATTCGGTTCTATCTTTAACCAACAAAAGGGTGCCGCCAGCCCCTTTTTGGGGACCAGCAGCAGGTTGGGTGTTTTTGTGGAAGAAAAGATTCTCCCCCAGCCCTCCTCCTGTCTCAGGACCGCCGCTTAGCCTGACTTTTTGCCGGCTTCGGGGCTGAGACAGGCTGAGCCGCCTTCCTTGCTGTGGCCGAGCGGGAGGGGCGGGTGCCGCAGGAGGGCGGCCTCGGCGGGGAGCAGACTGAGGCACCTGGGCCGGCGGCGGAACGGGCGCAGCAGCCAGGGCAGGATGTGCTTGATCGCCTCAGTCTGTCTCTGAGCAGCCGAGAACTGTTGGGCAAAGTCCTCAACCTCCCCGCCGAATAGCCCAGCCTGGGAGATGGGGGCGTTCAGAAACCGTGTCCTGTCAGCCTCACGCATCTCGGCCAGGTTGAGCCATAGGTGAGCAACACCTGAGCAACAGCCCGAGCGGTCACCTTCGTCGGTGGCCGCTCGCAGCTCCTGCTTAAGTGCAGGCTCAGCACTGCGCTCGTGCATATCTCTGAGCACCTTCGCCTGATGGACTTGAAGGATTGCCATCAAATGCAAAGCGGACGCGGCTTGCCCTGCAGCTCTATAGGCCTTACCCACAAGCGTGGCTGAGAACCTACAGGCTTTGGAGGGGTGCTTTGGTTCGCCACGCCACGCCACGCGGTGGCACTCTGCGGACACAGTTACATTGCAACAGAACGCTCCACGGGGGAACCCCAGTGTACCCTTTAGCCATGCCCCCATCGAGTGCAGTGAAGGCGGAAGCGGCTGCCGAGTGGTCGCGATAAGACAATGGAGCCTTCCACGACTTCGACACCTCTTCATGCACCTCGGGAAAGAAAGGCACTGGAGGCTGGCGGGCGCGCTCGGTGCGGGCCACCCCCAGATACCAATCATCGAGCCTTTAGCGCTGGGGACACGGCGGAGGATTACCATCGAGCCCGATGCTCTCGGCTGCCCGGCTAGCATGGCCGTTAGCTCTGGATCAGACTCGGGCAATGCTGGCACTCCCGAGGGAGGCAACACAGCCGAATCCTCACTTCCAGAGGAATCAAACCTGCCTTGAGATGCAGCGATCGACCACGGGCAGTGTTGCGGAGGGGGGTGCGGCCCGAGGCATGTGCGGTGGGTTGCTCCACACCGTTACCCTCAGATCACCCTGACCACCAGCCAAAGTGCTGCCTCTCGCGGAGACATCAGATTGGGGTGTGGTAGAGGGGGCGCTCCCTCCAGCACGGAGTTCACCGAGTCTCGATCTCAACACTCCGATGGTCATATTCCCGCAGTGGGAACATGACGCATCCATGAACGCCTGCTCAGCATGCACTAAGCCCAAGCAAACCAAGCAGTGCTCATGCCCGTCAAACGGACTAACCAGCCGACCGCACCCAGGAATGGAGCACGGGCGAGACATCTTTAAAAAGACGTGCCACGGGCAGCTCTTTTTGTGAGAAGTTTTTACTCAAGTAGAGTGCTGAGACGCCCAGGGAGAACACACAGACCTGCACAGACCACTGCACAGATCGACAGGACTGCGGAACCAGCTGGAATGCGCCGTCACACCAACACTCTGGGGAGATACTCATCTTGAAGAGAAGATCGGTAAGGTAGGCAAGTTTAAACTCGGCTCCGAAGCAGAAACATAAATGCGTGATTGCTATGCAACGCCGTTTATACCCACGCTGTGGGGCGGGCTTGCATTAGACAAATTCTGCAGACCCATGACATTTCCATGTCATTGGATCGTTTTGATTGAGATTGAAGACAGCTGGCTTTCTAAGCGAAACCCCCATTTCGTCAGTACTGACATAACTCGTAGTGTGCTGACTGAAAGGGAATTGAGTATATACTGATTAAATGTTAAAAATAAAAGTTTAACCGCATGCATGGCTAACGACTTATATGTGTGGTGGTGTGTTGGTAAAAGACTGCATGTTGAGGTGTTAACTTCATTTTTATATGTAATTGTGTTTTTTTTTTACAGATGCCACAACCCAAGAAGAGATCCGCAATAGCTAAGAGGCTATGCACAATGATGTGCCCCTACAGAGGCTGCCCTGCTTACTCTTAAAGCAAGTCAAGCAGAGGTTCTGCCCCATTTTCTTAAAAAATGGCAACTTCAGAGGTTTGGCCAATTCCTCTTAAAACAATGGCAGAGGCTGCACAGTTTCCTCTTAAAACAAATGAATCAAAGGATTCACTGCTCTCTCTTAAAAGACAGATGCAGAACAGAAGCTGAGGTTTTGCTGCTTCCACGTAAAAAAGTGGGCTTGCTAAAGAAGACTTGAGAAAGCTCTGGCAACCAATGATTAATTGCCCAATGAATTACTCAATTAACACCCATGAGCACTCAACAAAACTGCAATTCCTGCACCCGCCTTCTAAGAGGGAGGGCCAGAGGGAGAGACGGGGAAGTCGAGGAAGGCTGTCTGGTTGGTGCTGCGCAGCTCCTTGAAAGCAACCAGGTCAGGGCCACTCTCGTCCATGTCACGGAGGAGTTTGGCCTGCTAAACTTGAAGGACTGCCATCGTGTGAAGGGCAGAGCCAGCCTGGCTGTTCGCGGCATACACTCGGACTGTGAACACAGATGTCGTTTTGCATGGCTTGGATGGGCGGGAGACTTCAGACTTCCAGCCAAGGGTGGGCAGAGGTGCGCAGAGACGACTTCCTCTAGCAAGGAAAGTTTGGTGCATCCTTTTTTCTCCATGCCATCAACTGTGGCTAGTGCCGGTAAAGAGGAATAATGGATGCACTTTGAATAAGGGGGCACACTTTGTTAGTTCTTTGTGGACCTCTGGAAAGAACAGGACTGATTGTTGATAGGGAGCCTGCAGATGAGCCTGACTGAGCTGTCTCTTTAGGCGGTGGGTGGGCGGAGTCATCGCTGGAGTTCGGCCAGTCTTCTGCATCAGATGCCACCAGAGACATCAAATCACTGCATTCCTCTTCAGAGACACCAAATCAAACCATACTGATTTTACCAGAAGAGGGGCAATGGTCATCGCGGGTGTAGATGTGATTTAGCATGCTGTGAGGAGAGTGAGGAATGTGGGCACTGCCCCCCCCCCCTTAACTCTCTGCAGCTCTGTTTCTCCGTGCCGCATACTTCACTGTTTATTCTGTCTCAGCATTAGAAGGGAGGAGAACAGGAGTTTGTGTGAGACAGGATCCGTGAGTGTAGCAGTACGAAACTCATGCTCTCGAGAGCCCTGCATGAGCCATATTGGTGGTGCGACATCTTGTAACAAACATCGCTCAATTTGCTCTTTTAGAATGAGAAAGCCTACAGGCTACAAGCTACAGCCCCTTTGGGGCTTGGGCCCTAATAAAGTAAACTAACAATTACAATAGGGTCTACTGCGAAATCGAAATAAAGTTGTATCATTCTGATCAGAAATATTTATTTGAAATTACCATTAATCGGTTAATAACATTATTGTATCTTTCTGTATTTTAATTTGGCATTCAACCAATAATGAATTCAAATAGTACGGCCTATGCAAATGAGGTGTTGCAAATTAGTGAAATGCCCATACACTAACCTATTATCTCAGGGGTTTTCCGAGGATATGTCACCGTACATTAAAGTATTATTAAAACGAATGGCAGGTGATATCCAGCGGTTAGTGTAGAACTACTATTCAGGAATGTATTTTTTTAAATTAAAAACCATGATGTCACTTAGCACTGTGGCTTTATGTATAGTCATACATTTGCATGTCATTTATATTATTAACATTCTCCCAAAAATGAATGGAGTTACAAATTGTTTTCACCAGCGAATATAAATTTGTTAACAGTCATTAATGGACAGCGACACAATCATGTTTTATCAAATATGATGTGCTATGCACAGGCTGTATTAGCTATAGGACTATATGAATACCAGACTGACACTTCTTGGCTCCTTAAATACATAAAACATTAGACTTTATATAATAAAAACACTGTCCTTATTCAAAGAACCAGTTATTTATGTACCCTTGTACTGCAAACAAGCAGAGATGGTCTTCAAAATGTGTGCAGCACTTCTTTCACGGTTGAGGCGGGTGAAGCCATAGACAAAATACATGGGTGACGGCAGCACCAATGAAGGAGGTTTTTGGATCTGCTGGAGTTACGGGGTTTAGTCACAAGCTCTGGTATAAAGTGTAGAAAAAAAGTAATAATAATAAAAAAATCGTATTGACCTGTATTTGTTCAAATCAAAACAGTTTCGGAACTGTAATGCAATGAAACGTTAAAATGCTGATTCTGTTCATAGTCTGTTTACCACAAAGATAGCAAAACTCAAGAAATAGAAAGCACACAACCAATGAGACAGAGAGACCAACATAGATCAAACCAAAGTCATTACACCGGCATCTAATCAAAACCACATCTCACATCCTGCAGATAATGTCATCAATCTGGCTTTGCATTACCTCCCACAGCACCTGACAATTTTGGCAAAGTAGTTTTAATATTACCAAAAAACCTATAGGCTATGTGCAAAATTTGATATGTTCCCCTTTTTATAAAAGCATGAAACTTGCTATACGTGTACAGTTTGGGGACCTGAACATTTTCAGAAATGGAGCCATCACAAAAACACCTTCTGGTGGCCATGGCAGCCATTTTAATTTCCGCCATTACCAAATTAGCCATTTTATCATGTCTTCTGAATCAAACATAATACAGAAAATCTAATGTATGTTTTGATGGCCAAGGATTACAATGAGACCATATACAACATCATAAACTCTTAAAGTGAATAGTTAATTGTGAATTCAGTGGCGTGAGAAGGAAATCAGAGGCAGAATTGACACAAGTGATCTTCTCGGGTTGCAGAAGAAGCATGACAAAACCACAAAGCAGGCCAAAAAGATGAGGAAAAAAAGAACACATCTCAAAAAGAGACAAGGAAGAAAGTCATCTAGAAAACAAGAGCGATTATGCAACTAATTAGACAAAAAGAAAGATTAAATAAAAGGTTAATAAAAATGGTGAAAGAAGGTTATAATATATGATTCAAGAAGGTTTTGATTGTGAATTGGAAAAACTAGCAGATAAAATTGATTGCCTTTCAACAGAAGAACATCAAAAACTGTAAATAGCTAAAACTAGAGCAGGTGTGCCTCGGGATGGGTATTGTTGAGGTTTTGACGGTACACTTTAAAAAAAAAAACATTTTAAGTTTTACAGATTTAAGATACATTTTTTAGTTTAAAAAAAAAAAATCATTTTTTTTCATTAACTAATTTCATTAACTAAATAATTTTAAATTACCAACCTACAAATACTAAACATGCCATTTGAAATGCAATAAACATTAATTTAACAACGTTAGATGTAGCATAAAACCCAAATGTAGCTTTGTATAATGTGTATATTTTTCAAACTTTCTGCAGAGGATGCAGACTTCCTGTAAAGACCACTTAAATGAACCTTGCTGCGAAAGCAGGAAAATGATATGTTTTTGCACACACAAAAAATTGCAATGTCCAAGTAAGGTATTAGGAAAAAAAAAAATGTAACTCATGCTTGCTATAAATTGTGAAGCGACTGTTCAATGCTGAACATGGTGAAGACTTTTCGCTGTTATATTGATTTTTTTTATTCAGAACTTTGTAAATAAAACAACGTTTTTTTTAGTTAGCAGGTAGCCTGAAAGGATAACATGGGAAATGAGCAGCGGTGTTGGCCGTCTCCTAACTCGGGTATACTGAGTCCTTTGTTCAGGACCACTCCTCAAGCCCCAGTTAGCCTGCTTTGAACCAAACTATTCGGCAGGCCAAACACTCCTGACCATTGACCCTGATCAGGTCTGTGGAAACGTGAAAGGCATGCTTGCTTTTGGCCTGACTGTGGAAACATGGCTATTGTCATCTTCACAGCCTCCTCCACATTGACACAGAGCAGTGCACTTTTTTTTGCATTTAAAATGCCCCCGTACAAAAGCATAACATTGTCTGTGTTTTAGTGCGAGTACAAGAATAAAACAAGAATAAAAAAATAAAAGTTATGTTTGGGGGTGGAAGAATGTGAATGTGCAGGACTGCTTGTCTTTTAGTATCTGCAGATGGAATAAAAAACGTAACATTTCTCTGCCAACTGTCACTGCGCACTCTGCAGGGTCAATACCGTTTGCGTTCCGGGGGGAACGCAGCCAAAATTAAGCAGCCAGAGATTTTCACTGGAAAACTTTGGTAGAAAATGGTTTACCTTTACATCCATCAATAATTTAAACCCACCCTGTTATTCAAATATAGGTGATGCAACTGTCTGGAGACTGTATTAATAATTTAAAAAGTCTAATTAAAATGCTGAAATTCTTGTAATTAAAACTTGTTTTGCACAAACATATTTCTTTAATTCAGGAGAGTTTATTGAAATAAATTGTTCTAGTTAGTTTCTAAATATTTATCTTGTGTCTCTTGTGTTTCCCCCCCTTTTTCATGTTTCTCAAGAATGGGGGATTGTCATAACCTTTCTGTATATGCATCCACCTAATTTGGCTTAAGATCATTTTCACCAAAATACCATAAAAATAGCATTTTTATTAGACACATGACTTAACAACAAAAGGGAAGGGTTTTCTCCTCCCTTTTAAAAGTTGATATGCCTATTTATTTTGCTACCGTAACTAGGGGCAGTTATATAAGGTTAGCTGCAGTTTATTTCCATCTAACATTGTTTTCCCCTACCGTGCAACAATGCATTTGAGAAGCCTGGTAATAAAGCACAATGAGCTCATAAATAAAACCTGCAGCCACACTGTAATTTATTTCACTATAATAGAGTATTCTTAGTATTCACAACTAGTTTTGTATCTTGCAATCCCTTTAAAGAAGTCAAAAACACAATACATGCCATTTCATGTTTCTTAGAAGCGTAAAAGACATTTTTTTTATAAAATAATTTAAGTTATTTTTTTTTTATTCATGTACACACAGCACCGCATATTGACAGAATTGAAAAAAAAAAAAAAACACAGAATTGTTGACATTTTTGCAGATTTATTAAAAAAGAAAAAGTGAAATATCATATGGTTCTAAGTATTCAGACCCTTTGCTCACTATTTAGTAGACGTTTTGATCTTTTGACCTAATACAACCATTAGTCTTTTTTGGGAAAAATGCAACAAGTTTTTCACACCTGGATTTGGGGATTGTCTGCTATTCCTCCTTGCAGATCCTCTCCAGTTCTGTCAGGTTGGATGGTAAACGTTGATGGACAGCCATTTTTAGGTCTCTCCAGAGATGTTCAATTGGGTTTAAGTCAGGGCTCTGGCTGGGTCATTCAAGAACAGTCATGGAGTTCTTGTGAAACCACTCCTTCGTTATTTTAGCTGTACGCTTAGGGTCATTGTCTTGATGAAAGGTGAACCTTCAGCCCAGTCTGAGGTCTTGAGCACTCTGGAGAAGGTTTTCGTCTAGGATATCCCTGTACTTGGCCGCATTCATCTTTCGCTCGATTGCAACTAGTCTTCCTGTCTCTGCAGCTGAAAAACACCCCCACAGCATGATGCTGCCATTACCATGCTGTTGGGACTGTATTAGATAGGCAACATTTTTCTCCACACATACCGCTTAGAAATTAAGGCCAATAAGTTCTATATTGGTCTCATCAGACCAGATAAACTTATTTCTAACCATCTTGGAGTCCTTCAGGTGTTTTTTAGCAAACTTTCATGCATCCTGCACTGAGGAGAGGCTTCCGTCGGGCCACTCTGCCATAAAGCTTCGACTAGTGGAGGGCTGCAGTGGTGGTTGACTTTCTAAAACTTTCTCCCATCTCCCGACTGCATCTCTGTAGCTCAGCCACAGTGATCTTTGGGTTCTTCTTCACCTCTCTCACCAAGGCTCTTCTCCCCCAATAGCTCAGTTTGCCCGGACGGCCAGCTCTAGGAAGGGTTCTGGTCGTCCCAAGCGTATTCCATTTAAGGATTATGGAGGCCACTGTGCTCTTAGGAACCTTAAGGGCAGCAGAAATTTTTTTGTAACCTTGACCAGATCTGTGACTTGCCACAGTTATGTCTCTGAGCTCTTCAAGCAGTTCCTTTGACCTAATGATTCTCATTTGCTCTGACATGCACTTTGAGCTGTAAGGTCTTATATAGACAGGTGTGTGGCTTTCCTGATCAAGTCCAATAGTATCATCTAACACAGCTGTACTCAAATGAAGGTGTAGAACCATCTTAAGGATGATCAGAAGAAATGGACAGCACCTGAGTTAAATATATGAATGTCACAGCACAGGGTTTAAATACTTAGGGCTTTTTAATTTTATTTTCATTTAGCAGATTTATAAAAAAATAAATAAAAAAAAACTCTGAAATACCTCATGGTCATATTTCATTTTTTCTATTTTTAATAAATCTGCAAAAATGTCAACATTAAAACCAATCATTAATCAGTAGAATGGGAATGGGTGTGGGACACTGAGAACCATCTCAGTCAATGAGGTGTCTCAAATTTATTAACGGAGACCATAGCTGTTACAACAGGAGCAACTTCATTTACATTGAGAGTGCTAAACTGTAACACAATAAAAGGTTTAAGTTCTACCAGTAGTAGCCTACTGATTATGGACCTCACCTCACCTCACCCATATTTTTATGCATGTTTAAGTTATGATGGTTGAAAACTGTCGTTAAAGAAAATGATGCCTTTAAAGAGAGAGGACACTGCCCTTATCTATATGTTGGCACACTGTTAACTGTTTTTGACCCCAACTTTATTTACTTAGTAAACGCGTAACGTCTTCCACAAGTCGAGTGTGTCTGTGTATTTGCAAACACTTGAGCTGACTGACCTGTTCAGTATAACTCAACCAACCCGTTGCCAAATTGCACCTGGGTGTTTCTTCAGCTACAGGCACTTTTGGCCTTGTGAACTTGAGGGGAAAAAAAGTGTTCAAATCAAAATCACAATCTAACAGTTAAATATAACAACTCTAGATTAATGATCCATAAGAGAACGCACTTACATTATAAGACAAACTGGGGGTTTTTGACATATTTTCCGATCCACACTGAAAAAATGTAATTTCCATCACATGTAAATATTTGATTATTATTTAAAATTATTATGATATACATAATCTATTAACAGTGTAAGACCACTTTCACAGATAGTTTTATCAATTTATACCTATATTGCAATTACCATAGATTTGTGGATTAAGTAAATTTATTGTCATGAAGTCCAAACATAAAGCTTACACCCACCACAACCTGAAATATAATATTGCATTGGTTAGATACATTTCAGAAAAATAACTACTTGTGTTATTACATTAAGAGTGGAACATTATCCCATAAACTATGCAGAAATGTTTATTGAGTGGTTTCAATTTCATACATATTTTTTATTTTAGAGTTATGAGGTGGTGAAAATGACTGTGTTGTGGAAATGACAATGAATGGACGTCCATGTAGAAAAACAGAAATAATTTATTTGAAACCCAATTAAAAATGCATTGACCACACACACACACATGCACGCACGCACGCACGCACGCACGCACGCACGCACGCACGCACACACACACACACACACACACTTTTCACATTTTCACTTTATATTGCAGCCATTTGCTAAAATCATTTAAGTAATTTTTTTCTCATTAATGTACACACAGCACCCCATATTGACAGAAAAAAACAGAATTGTTGACATTTTTGCAGATTTATTAAAAAAGAAAAACTGAAATATCACATGGTTTTAAGTATTCAGACCCTTTGCTGTGACACTCACATATTTAACTCAGGTGCTGTCCATAAACATTCTGCTGCACTTATGGCGGGCTTACGATTTTTGCGGTTGTACGAACTCGCAGACGTTTTTTTTTCTCGGGAGAAATCTCGTGGACATCGTGGATGCTGGTATGGTCGCGGCTCGCACCGTGTGTGAGGAAATACGAGACGAGTACGTTTTTCAGCTGCAGGGACAGGACGACTGGTTGCAACCGAGGGAAAGATGAATGCGGCCAAGTAGAGGGATATCCTGGACAGAAACCTTCTCCAGAGTGCTCAAGGCTCAAGACCTCAGACTGGGCCGAAGGTTCACCTTCCAACAAGACAATGACCCTATAAGCACACAGCTAAAATAACAAAGGAGTGGCTTCACAACAACTCCGTGGCTGTTCTTGAATGGCCCAGCCAGAGCCCTGACTTAAACCCAATTGAGCATCTCTGGAAATCCCCAAATTCAGGTGTGAAAAACTTGTTGCATCTTTCCCAAAAAGTCTCATGGCTGTATTAGATCAAAAGGGTGCTTCTACTAAATACTGAGCAAAGGGTCTGAATACTTAGGACCATGCGATATTTCATTTTTTCTTTTTTAATAAATCTGCAAAAATGTCAACAATTCTGTGTTTTTCTGTCAATATGGGGTGCTGTGTGTACATTAATGAGAAAAAATGAAACTTGAGAAAATGAACTTAAATGATTTAGCAAATGGCTGCAATATAACAGAGTATATATAGGCAATTCTTAGACTATTGGTTCTCCATTGTCTCCTTCTTTTGCGTTTTTCGCGCTTTGACAAATCTGCAATTGGCTTTACAATCTCTTTTTTTTCTTTTTTTCTCTCTTCAGTCACTCTTCATATTTGACAGGGTTCTCTTTTAGTCTGTCCCTATAGGACTGAGACCTTGCTCCAGTTGATTCCACGGCATCATAAAAATAGATGAAAAGCAAGCATTGCATGCATGAAAAATACATCTATTTGTGTTAAAAAATCAATTTATTTACAAACTCATTTGATGTTACGCCATGTTTTGAAATGACATACAATAAAAGTATTTTCATTTCAAGCAATATTTACCTTAAAGGGTTAGTTCACCCAAAAATGAAATTGATGTCATTAATGACTCACCCTAATGTCGTTCCACACCTGTAAGACCTTCGTTCATCATCGAAACACAGTTTAAGATATTTTATATTTTAGTCCCAGAGCATAATGCAGTCAATGCCCACTTCACTGTCCATGTCCAGAAAGCTAATAATTCATCATCAAAGTAGTCCATATGTGACATCAGTTGGTTGATTGGAGTCTCTTGAAGCATCGAAAATACATTTTGGTCCAAAAATATCAAAAACTACGATTTTATTCAGCATTGTCTTCTCCTCCATGTGCCTCCAAAAAGAATCAAACAGTTAATGAATCAGTGAATCGATCAATGATTCGGGTCGCCAATGTCACGTGATTTCAGCAGTTCTGAAGTGCCAAACGTCATTGGCTCTGGGACTAAAATATAACATTGGCTCTGGGACATTGGCTTTGACTAAAATTTAAAATATCTTAAACTGTGTTCCGATGATGAACGAAGGTCTAATGGGTGTGGAACGACATTAGGGTGAGTCATTAATTTACATTTACATTTATGCATTTAGCAGATGCTTTTATCCAAAGCGACTTACAACTCAGGAGAACAGGAAGCGATCCGTCAAGAAGAGGCAAAGAAACACAAAAAGTGCCCCAAATACCAAGATTTGTATACTGCTCAGAGTAGCAAAAACTAGAAAAGGGAAGAAGAGAGGAGAAATAGAGGAGGAAAGAGGTTTTGTTTTTTGTTTTTTAATGTAAGATTAGGTGCTCATAGAAGAGATGAGTTTTTACCTGTCTTTTGAATGAAGCGAGTGATTCTGTCGTGCGTATGGAGGACGGAAGATCGTTTCACCAACCAGAAACAATGAAAGAAAAAGTTCTAGAGAGGGATTTCATGCCTCTATGTGATGGTACCACAAGCCTTCGCTCATTAGCTGAGTGAAGGCTTCTGGTGGGGGTGTAGACTCGTAGGAGTGAGTGGAAGTATGCGGGTGCTGAGCTTGTGGAAGATCCATAAGCAAGAGTCAGGGTTTGAATTTGATCCGGGCAGCGAGTGGTAGCCAATGCAAAGAGATGAATAGAGGTGTGACATGAGCCATTTTGGGCTCATTGAATACAAGACGTGCCGCAGCATTCTGGATCATTTGCAGTGGTTTGATTGCACAAGATGGAAGTCCAGCCAGAAGCGCATTGCAATAGTCAAGTCTAGAAATTACCAGGACTTGGACAAGAAGCTGTGTTGCATGCTCTGTAAGGAACGGTCTGATTTTCCTTATGTTGTGCAATGCAAACCTGCATGACTGAGCTGTCTTTGAGATGTGGTCTTTGAAAGACAGCTGGTCATCAAAGATTACTCCAAGATTTCTGACCGACCCTGAAGGAGTAATCAAAGATGAACCTAGCTGGATGGTAAAATCGTGTTGTATGGTGGGATTAGCAGGGAAAACAAGCAGCTCAGTCTTTGCTAGATTGAGCTGCAGGTGACGTTTTTTCATCCATGCCGAGATGTCCGCCAGACAGCTTGAGATTCGTGCAGCTACTGTGGGATCATCTGGTTGAAATGAGAGGTATAGCTGTGTGTCATCAGCATAGCAATGATAAGAGAGGCCATGTGCCTGAATGATGGCTTCCAATGATGTGGTGTAAATGGAGAAGAGGAGAGGTCCAAGCACTGAGCCCTGAGGAACCCCCGTGGTCAGTTGATGTGTTTTGGATACCTCTCCTCTCCAGGCAACCTTAAAAGTCCTACCTGTGAGATAGGACTCAAACCAGTGGAGCGGAGTCCCTGTGATGCCCAGCGATAAGAGGGTGGACATAAGAATCTGATGATTCACAGTGTCAAAGGCAGCAGATAGATCAAGGAAGATGAGGACTGATGATTTGGATGCAGCTTTAGCCAGCCGCAGCACTTCAGTAACTGATAATAATGCCGTCTCAGTTGAGTGGCCCTTTTTGAAACCTGACTGGTTTATGTCCAGTTGATTAGAGGAAAGATGAGACCTGGTTGAACACAACTCTTTAGAGTTAGAGGGAGTAGCGCGAGCTGGCCTAGAACAGGGGTTTTCAAACTGGGGTCCGGGGACCCCCAGGGGTCCTCCAGATGGTCCTAAGGGGTCCCCAGAAAATTTCAGAGACTAAAAAGACAGCAAAAATTCATAAATTCTATTCTGTTTCAACTCTAAATATTTCTCTCCTTTCTTGCCATATAGGCTACTTTCATGAATTGCGTATGTTTGCTTTGTATCTTTCTTGTGAGTCCCCTTTATCTTGCTCACTGGGATTGTAAGGCAGTATTCTTAACACAGTATGTAAGCTGCTGTGTTAAGAATTATAATAATTTATTGTGAAAGATGAGAATACAAAAACATTTTTAATTGAAAAAAAAATTCTTAAGCTATTTACAACCAACAATTTATTCATTTTGGAAACAATATTTTGTAGTCATAATGTCACACAATTTATCTAACAGTTTAAATGTTTTTTTCATAGGCCTACATAAAAATAGATGGGTTTTAGGAAGGGGGTCCCTATAAAATATTCATCATATTTGGGGGTCCTTGGCATCATAAAGTTTGAAAACCCCTGGCCTAGAAGACAGAGGGCAGATAGTATCTAGACAAGTGGTTAAAGTGGAACATAAAGTGTCTGTTGCAGTGTTGACATCCATAGAGGAGAATTGTGTGGGTGTCGGAAGAGAGGATGACACAACGGAGGAGAGGTGAGAGGGAGAAATAGAACGCAGGTTTCGTCTGAAACTAACTGGTAGAGGAAGTGGAAGTGTATGAGTAGTAAGATGTAGATTAAATGTGATGAAGTAATGATCAGAGAAGTTTAAGGGTTTGACCAAAGTGTTTTCTGTAGTGCCGTTGCATATGTAGACGAGGTCGAGTTGATTGCCAGATTTGTGTGTGTGTGAGGTAGTAAGGAGCTTGAGATCGAATGAGGATAGAAGGGAGTGAAAATCTGTAGCATACTGTTTGTCCAGGTGGATGTTGAGATCACCAAGGATTACAAGTGGGCTGCCATCCTCAGGGAATAAAAATAGCAGCACATCTAGTTCCTCAACGTAACCGTAACCAACGTAAACGTAAACAATTAATGACATCAATTTCATTTTTGTGTGAACTAACCCTTTAAGTTTTCTCCTCCAAGTTGCTGAAGAAATTTAAAATCTCCTCCATGTCAGACATGTGCTGTGATGTCATTGTTCATCTCCATAGAAACTACCCAAACAATATTTCCAAAAAAACTTTTTAAAGGCATATTACAGCATTGTGGTGGAAATGACGGTAATACTGTGGGACAACTACATTTTGTATATAAAATCACATTAATAGTTGTCTGACCTTAAAAACGTCTCGGTTACATATGGTAACCCTCGTTCCCTGAAGGAGGGAACGGAGACGTACGTCGGACTTAGACCGACAAATGGGGATCACTTCTGGGAGCCCCTATCAGCTTCGAGATTTAGAAAACGGACCAATGAACATTGGCATGCGTGCTTTGCATATCGCACCCCGCTGCGCGGGTATAAAGCGGAAGCGATTACCACGCACCATTGTTTTTCACTGAGGAGCCGAACCAAGGCTCGAACTGCAGTGATGGTACAGCAACTGTGGCGACGGGACGTACGTCTCTGTTCCCTCCTTCAGGGAACGAGGGTTACCATACGTAACCCAGACGTTCCCTTTCAGTCGGTCACGTTGGACATACGTCGGACTTAGACCGACGAATGGGGATCCCTATGGAAAATGCCACAGTTACTACCACTTCCAGCGCCCTGCCGGAGTCCCTCTGACCCCGTCTCAGCAGGCGGGGAATTTCCTGCAGGGAGAGCCCTACTGCTATCCCACAAGACCCAAACAGTTGACTATTGGATAACGCTGGAAAAGCGTGCCCCTGGAGGCCGCTGCGGAAGCCACACTCCCCCAAAGGAGATAACATGTGGAGTTACACGTATGGACTGGCCGTGGGCAGTGCTACATACGGGAGTCCCAGGGGTGGCCCCAGCCCTATGGTCGGGGGACAGTCACCGCACTGAGGAAAAGACACGGGCTTGCCGTAGGGAGCCGTACCGTGGAGAATACACATATGGGACCAACGTGGGGGTCACTACATATGGAACCCAGCCTAACACAAGTTCCACACTGCATACAAGTGTTAGACCTGGCGCATAGACCGTAAAAAAATATGGACGACTCGACATCATCCGTTTCCGCTTGGCAGATTTGAAGCTTTCAGGCGGCCTTGCACGGCGCTGACATCCTGGGACCGAGTCTGCGCAGTAGAGCGCAGGAAGTAGAGCAGGAAGTACAGCCGCGATATCAAAAGCTGCCCACACTCTCGCAGATGCAGAACAATTAATTATGTTGGTGTGAAATAAACAGTTATGGAAATGTAGAAATTAAAGCTAAAGCTCCAATCTGCTCCCAAAAATTTCGAAAAAAGTCTGTTAGTGCCTCAGTGACAACTTCACTCAGAGAAGCCGTCAGTCTCAGCTGTCAATCATGACGTCACACCCCCCGTTATTATAGCATCAAATAACTAACTCAAAGTAAACTTATTTTTAAAACGAACACCTGAAATGAAATCATTGTGATGATAACTGCCTTCAGTGACATAAACTAACTTTGAGGAACATTTTTTGAAGTGTAATTTTATTATTTAGTTTGCCTTGCGTCCATTAGAAAACACAGAGCGGCGGCTATACTGGGACCGGTCACCGGGGGGCGCTCGAGGCGCGAAAGCTTCAGTAAATGAGAGGGAGACTGCAGGCTTGACCTGGCGTCAGATGCTCCGCCACGTCCGACTGCCGCGGGTTGCGGAGGACTCGACATGGTTGACACGTCCATTCCATGAGGAAGGGAGTGGCGCAGCAACCCAAAACTAGAACGGGCACTTCGGTTCTACCGACTCAGGGGAGTGAGTACACGGGAAGATACCGGTTCTACACGTAGGCTATAAAATCTAGCGAACGTGTTGGGTGTCGCCAAGCCCGCAGCTCTAAAAATATCTGTCAGCGAGGCGCCACGAGCCAGTGCCCAGGAAGAGGCTACACCCCTGGTGGAGTGGGCTCTAATCCCGAGCTCAGATACTTCTGACTCCATAACAGGAGGTGGTGGGCGAGTTGTGACATGCGACGGGAGCGTAGACCACCCTGTTTGTTGATGTACGCTACGGCTGCAGTGCTGTCCGTACGGACCAGAATGTGCTTGCCCCGGAGCGGCGCCTTGAAGCGGCTCAGGGCAAGACGAACTGCTAACGACTCCAGGCAGTTGATGTGCCATTGCAGTTGATGCCCTGTCCACAGACCTGAAACTGCAAGCCCGTTGTACGTGGCACCCCAGCCGGTGGATGAGGCATCCGTGGAGACAATCGCATGCCTGGACACCTGTTTTAAGGGCACCCCCGTCCGTAGAAACCCAGGGTCTGACCACGGCTGAAGGTTTGGTGGCATCTCGGTGTAACTAAGACACGGAGGGATCCGCTGTGCCAGGCCCACCTCGGGACTCGTGTAGCCAGTGTTGAAGCGGTCTCATATAGAGCAATCCGAGCGGCGTCACAGCCGTTGCGGATGCCATATGCCCCAGGAGCCTCTGAAACTGTTTTAGTGGGACCGCCGTCCTGCGTGCAGGCAATGCAGGGACCCGACCCGGACGGCAGCCCGTGGTGGGGTCTGCGCGTGTGTCAAGGGCGGCAAGGCATGGAAGCGTTACACACCGCCAAGCGCGCTCTCTTGGCACTCAGAGATATTGGAAACTGCTCTTTATGTGAAGTTTTGGGTTTCACTGGCCGCAAGGCGGGACAGATGTTAAAGTCACAAAGGAACCCCCCGGCCCTCCTCCGGAGGGAGGAAGTGGTGCTGCTGCCACTTCCTGTCGAGCAGGATCCTCCATCTCTGGGTGGCCCATCTCAGGGTCTCTTCCGACGACGCTTGCCACCTGGCTTGGCAGCGGCCTGAGCGGGCTGGACGTCCTTCATGCGGCCGGCTCCACGTCTACGCCCGGGTGGAGGCTGCTGCTGGGCGGCGGAGTGGGCGCGGTGGTGGGCGGACGCCCTCGGCGACGAGCAGGCGGAGGTGCTGCCGCCGCCGACGGGGTGGAGGCAGCAGCGGACCGCCGGGGCAGGATGTGCCGGATGGCCTCTGTCTGCTTCTGGGCGGCTGAGAACTGCTGGGCAAAGCTCTCGACCGCGTCGTTGAACAACCCAGCCAACAAAATAGGGGAGTCCAGGAAACGGGACTTATCGGTCTCCCTCATGTAGGCCAGATTGAGCCAGAGATGCCGCTCCTGGACGGGAGCTTCGGGTCACCGCGCCAGCTGGAGGCGGACGTCGGACACAGTTGCATCGGGACTGCCCGCTCCACCGGCGGAAGTGGAGGGTTCCACTCAAGCCCGACCTTTTCGGCGGCCCGGGAAAGCATAGCCATCAACTCCAGGTCCGACTCGACTGTTGCCACTCTCCCAGAGGGAGGCAGTACAGTCGAATCTTCATCCCCAGAGGACTGAAACTTCCCCTCCGATGCAGCGATCGACATCATTTTGTCCGCGGGTTCCCCAAAAGACACCGTTGGCCACGCATCTGGGGGGCCAACGGGGTCTCCCGGAAGCACCACCAGTTGTGACGCTTGTGAGGGATTAGGGTCCCTAGGAGGCTCACTCGACGGGTTTGTCCTAACCGTGATACTTCATTCATCAAAGTAGGTCTATTCTGCTGGGCAGGAATAGACCTAGATCGAGCTATGGGTAGGGGGACTCCACCTTCCTAGAGGAAGGCGAGTCTCGACCTAAGCGCCGAGATAGTCATGTTCCCGCAGTGAGTACACGAACTATCCACAAACGCTGCCTCAGCGTGCTCAGCGTGTGTGTGTGGTGTATGTGTGTGTGTAAGTGCAATTTGCTCAGTTGGCTGTGAAAACAGCAGCTCTCTCAGCAGCAGTGAGATCGCGGTCGCGCTGTCTTGTGCCGTCTGGCCAACACAAGAGCAATTTCCCCCGGCACACGCTTTCTCACTCTCTCGTTGCTAGATAGCAGGCAGTCAAATGCTTCATCAATGCCATTTGGCTCCGAAGTGAATGACAATGGTGCGTGGTGATCGCTTCCGCTTTATACCTGCGCAGCGGGGCGGGGAGCGATATGCAAAGCACGCACACCAATGTTCATTGGCCCGTTTTCTAAATCTCGAAGCTGATAGGGGCTCCCAGAAGTGATCCCCATTCGTCGGTCTAAGTCCGACGTACGTCGAACGTGACCGACTGAAAGGGAACCTCAATTATGTTTTGATTATTTTACTGATAGTTTATTCAGTCATATTTTAAAAAATAGATAAATCATAATTTTACACTTCTTTTTCATTATTGAAGATCAGAAGTCTGGGTGTGGGACAAGCACAAAACAGCAGTATTTGCATGTATAATGATGTGTGAAGGTGAAAAAATCATTATCATTATAGTACCGGTAAAAAGTTCCTAAAGTACTTTTATTGTACATTCAACTATGAAAGTGTCAATTTTTCAAAATTAAATGTTTTTTTTATAAAATATGATCGAAGGACATGAAAGTGCCCGTAAGTCTAAGAATTGCCCACCTACATAAACCCCGCATTTCTCGTCCCCACAGCCCGCTCAGTTTGCTCTCCTCACAGAGGGTGTGTCCATACGGAAGCTGTAGTAGCCTATGTTAGAGCAGGTTTTTCCGGTTTCTAGTGGTGATTAAAAAGAAGCGCCCGTGGCTCCGTTACTCTAGTCATTCCTCTAGCGGGAGCGCAACGATGGCATCGGCCACCCAGATGTCCAGTCTGCCCAGCGGTCTCCGGATCTGCAGCACCGTACCGGACATCCTCTACCTGCCCGAACTGGTGCGTGAACGGAACATTTAATGCTCAGAAATGTAAAATAGTTTATCATAGTTGTAGGCTAAAATATCAGATTCATATGGGCTATTCTTTTTCTGCACCTTTCCCCCCCATTTTTGGTCGTTTTCATACATTTAGCCTAATTTTATGAGTATGTTTATGTATATTCATGTATTTTTCGCTATATTTAGCCTATTTTAGTTGTGTTATTATTGTTTTAATGGTTAACTAAGGAGTAAACACAGGAATACACTTTTTTCACCTTTAGGTCTTCCACAGCCTGCTATATTGTGGCGAAAATTATGGTGACAAAAAATCAGCTTGTGAAATAAATATTGTTATAGTTACAGGACACATTTGATGGGTGGAGTGGCAGAAGAGTATTTTTAATTTTTTTAAATTATATTTTTAAATTATTAGTTTTAATTGGCCTATTAGAATTGTATTCTAAACTTTTATTTTTTAATTAATATTTTCCAAATTATTGGATGTAGGCTAACGGGTTTCTGGTGACATGAGGTCTCAGCCCAGCACCTTCAAAACAGCAGCATTTGACACTGAGGTTTCTGAGGGACACACAATACAGAACATATACAGCCTACCTGAGTTAACCTGTAACGATGGATCAAAGAGGTGTTTGAGCGAGGGAGTTTGTTTTGTGGTTCTGGTTCTTCTCTGAGCTCAGTAGACGCTTTGAAAGACATGAATGTGAGCTCAGGTCATGTGTACCTATTAGTAGCTCAAATTAAAGGCGAGATGATCTCTGTGTGTGTGTGTGTGTGTGTGTGTGTGTGTGTGTGTGTGTGTGTGTGTGTGTGTGTGTGTGTGTGTGTGTGTGTGTGTGTGTGTGTGTGTTGGAGGATTAGAGGAAGAGAGAGAGATAAACAAAGGCATTTTTATCAACTCTTCTCGCTGTATCTGTTATAAATAGTTAGTATTAATATTAGGGATGCAACAATACAGTTAGTCCACATGTTTTTTTTTTTTTTTTTTTTTTTTTGCTATTCTATTCCTAGACGACAGGAACAGAAAAAGGTTAAGGAGAAAATGTTTTTATTGCAATACTCTTTCTTTATTTTACTTAAAAGACTTGAAACCCCTTACTTAAACTTAAAACTCTACTTAAAAAAAACTTTTTTTATTAAGTAAACAGGTTTCAAACAGATTAAGTGCAAAAGAATGAAGAACAATAGGTAACACTTTACAATAAGGTCTCATTGTTAATACATTAACTAACATTAGCAATTTGCAATAGCTTTATAATTACAGAAGTTATTATTCTTTGTTACCTAATGTTTGTTTAATTAGTCATTGTTAGTTCATGCCAGCTCAGGTATATTAAATAAAGTATTAAGTTGCAACTTTTGATTTTAATAATGTGTTATTAAATGTTGAAATTAACTTTAACTAAAATTAGTAATAAAAGGTTATAAAGTAGGCCTAGGCCTATTGTTGATTGCCAGCTTAACTTGAATTAAATATAATGTTAAGTATTGTAAAATGTTAGCAAAAAAAAAAAAAAAGGATTAATTCAGTCAATATCTAGGGCATGTTGTAGATCAGATTACAATTTTAAAATGTTTAAGTTTAAAAAATAAATAACTAGCCTAAGTCTTTAATGAGGTCTGTTTATTTGATGGTGCGATGAACACCAGAAGAAATACCAAAAACGGAATGTCTGGTTAAAACACACTGTTTAAAATATTGTTCAGAAACAGAAAGCTACTTTGTTTACAGGATTACAGGGTTAATGGTTGCATTTCTGGCTGTTCCATCAGCAGCATCTGCTGTCAGAGAGAAAATGTGGCAAGCCGTTTTAACTTTTATTCATTCACAGGATATGAATTCTTGATATCAACAATTCAGTTTTAAAATGCTATAGCATGATAAACTTTTTTTTTTTTTTTTTTTTTTTACTAGTTAAAAAGGTAATTCTTGATATCAACAATTAAATTTTCACTAGTAAAAATGCTAATTCTTTACATCAACAATAACATTTTCATTAGTTAATATGCTAATTCTTGATATAAACAATTTAATTTCAACTAGTAAAAACTTGAATTCTTGATATCAGTAATTGTATTTTCACTAGTGAAATGTCACCACAGGCTGATACTCAAATTCAACTGTTGATATCAGGAATTCAATTCCTCATGTCTATATAATTACAGCTCTCTAAAATGGGTTTCTTACTAGTAATAATCACATTCATGATATCAGAAATTTATATTGTCACTAGTGACAATTCAGTTGTTGATATCAAAAATATATTTTTTTTTACTAGTAGCAATTCAATTGTAATATCAAGATTTTTTGTTCTTGTCCATGTGCAGGGGTGCATTAAAATAACCAAAATCCCCTTACAGCAAGCATTTTTGCATCTAAAATACGTCTAATAACGTATAAAGTAAAATTTGGGTTGTCAGTGAAAATCTAATAGACATCTAACCATAGCCCAAGAATAGACTAGTCATCAAATAGACAGCCAATGAATGATACTTATAGAAGTCTAATAGACAGTAAAATAATGGACAAGGATTTTTTTCACTCAAATATAGGTTCTCATAAATGACAATCCACAAACAAATGTAATATAATGGTTTTATTTAGAAAAATAACTTTAACAACATAGATAACATAAGACGATACAAAAAGATCTAAAGATCAAAATATGGAATATTCACAACGTAATATAATAAACATATAAAAAATTACAAAATAAGAAGTTAAAAGTTACCTTTAGGTTTCAATAAAAGGTTGACCCTTTTGTTGGTGTATAAAACAATACGGTTAATAGTTGGCTTTATTTCCATTGTTTAAAATGTAAACTCTTTTGCCGCTGGGAAGTTGGTCATCACTAGCCTGACAAGCCAGACCCACATCAACATGTTTGGTCTGGAAACTCACCATTGACAGGGATCAATAAAAAATATACATGCCAAAAATTGCATTTGTTTGCATATTGATTGGGACTGAACAACATGAGGCATTAAATCTTGATTTAACATAAACAGCTACACCACCACCTTTTATTTTGGTTATTTGTTTGGTTGCACTATGCACAAATTACCATATTCTGAATTTGCTTAGTGTGTGTTTATCCTACAGGTGTTTGGGGGGTTAGTATGGATCCTGGTGGCATCCACATATGTGTTTCCCAGCAACCCTCAGGGATGGGTGATGTTTGTTTCAGTCTTCTGCTTTGTGATGACCTTCCTCTGGCTTATCATCTTCGCCTGCGGATGGCACAAAAACAGCAGCGCCTGGGCTACAGCGGTGAGCAGAGTGCAGATTATAGTGTGTGTGTGTCTGTGTGATCATTGAATTCAGGTGTTCCAATCACTTCCATGGCCATGGGACGGTGTATAAAATCAAGCATGCAGACTGCTTCTACAAACATTTGAGAAAGAATCAACCTTGATAGGTTGCCAGCTGTGCAATAAATCCATTCATGAAATTTTCTCACTATTAAACATTCCACAGTCAGCTGTTAGTGGTTTTATAACAAAGTGGAAGCAATTGAGAGCAAAAGCAACTCATGAAGTGGTAGGCCACATTAAATCACAGAGCGGGGTCAGCGCACGCTGAGGCACACATTGCATAGAAGTTGCCAACTTTCTGCAGAGTCAATAGCTACACTGCAAAACGTGCTTTACTTATTTAGTCTTTTTGTCTTGTTTCTAGTCCAAACATCTAAAAATTCTTAAAACAAGAAGTATTTACTAGACAAGCAAAAGTTATTGTCTTGTTTTGGGAAAAAATAACTCAAAATTAAAAGTTTTTGCTTACCCCATTGGGAAATTAGTTTGCTTATTTTAAGAAAAATAAATCATCTTAATTCAAACAGAAAACAAGATAATTTTGCTTACCCCATTGTCATATTATTTTGCTTATTTTAAACAGCACTAGGTAACTTTTCAACCTTCATAATACATTTTTTAAGACTCTTGTGATGATAAATCGACTTACAATAGGTTGAATGACACGTCTGCCATAGCCTGATGGGATCGTTTTTAATCGTACTTTTAAACTTCGGGTTTTGGGTAGTATATATCCCAATATCCCAAAACTTTTGGCAATATAGAGTATGTGCCACATGCTTGTGCGTGTGGGGGCATGATTTTGTGACATATGAGGGCACAAATGTGTATAATGACATGGGTATGATATAGGTATTACAAGGAGAGGGTGAAATATGAGGACATTGGCCATGTCCCCACTTTTCAATATGCTTATAAATCACACAGGATTTTTTTTTTTTTAGAAAGTAAAAATGCAGAATGTTTCCTGTGATGGGTAGGTTTAAGGGTAGGGGCAGTGTAAGGGAATACAAAATACAGTTTGTACAGTATAAAAACCATTACGCCTATGGAATGTCTCCATATGTCAAAAAAACAAACGTGTGTGTGGCAAACTCACCACACGCTTTAGAGCAGGGGTGTCCAATCCCGCTCCTGGAGGGCCACTGTCCAACGAGTTTAGCTCCAAGTCCAACCCCAATGAAACACAGCTGAACCAGCTAATCATGGTCTTTCTAGGTATACTAGAAACTTCCTGCAGGTGTGATGAGGCAAGCTGAAACTAAACTCTACAGGACAGCGGCCCTCCAGGACCGAGTTTGGACACCCTGCTTTAGTTAAAAATCAATGGGTTTAGGAAGGCAAGAGAGACTTTAACATTACTGCTTGTGTCGCTGTTGGTGATTTACTGCTTGTGTCACACAAGCAATTTATTTATACACTTTTTAATGTCACATGCTGTCAAATGTGTGGTTTTATTTTTGGTAATACTGATTACTTTGTCATCTACTTTTTTTTTTGTGGAGCCCCTGTCTCTCCCTTCCACCCGATATATGACTTTGATGTCTTCTTGTGTGCAGGACTTCTTTTATCACCTGATTGCTGCTATGTTCTATCTGAGCGCCTCAGTGATCATGGCCTTTTTGACCATCTCCCTTAATTCAGTGCTAGTATTCAACAAGTACTCTCAAATCAACATTGCAGCTGTGGTAAGCACAAAATACACACACTTTATTAGTATCCGTTGATACTGAAAAGTTTGTTTTTCATGCTCATTTCCCCCATTTTTTGCCATCATCAAACACTACCTTAAAGTTAATCTTTAAAAAGACTAACAATTTCTAAACACATAAGCCATTCTAAATGTGATGCTTGACTGAATTTGCCCTCTCTCTCCCTCAGGTGTTCTCGTATATTGCCACATTGCTTTACTTCATCCACTGCATCCTTTCTGCCATGCGGTGGAAATCCTTCTAATCAAAGAATCAGACAAAAAGGAAATCAAATAAAAAAAAATGTTTAATAAATTGAAAATAAACATTGTAAAACCACTGGGGCTGAGAGATAAAGCTCAGGGGTCAGTCCTGAGCGCCCTCTACTCAAAAACCACACCAATCATAATATAATAATCCCATTTACACATTTTATAGATAATCCAGACCAATTTCTTCTCAAATTATGATGTTTTCTTATACTTGGGAGGTGGGACTTTTTTAATATAAAAATATCTTAAATATATCTGTCCTTGTACTGTTCTATCTCCAGTGAGGATGAGGATCAAGAAACATGTGGGGTTTTGTATACTTGTACCTTTGTAACAGATAAATACAATTTTGTATATTTAGCTACTACACACTATTAAAAACATAATTTTTAATAAAAGAATATGAATTGGACACAATTCCCTGTGTAATTAATTCCTCAGAATGTATGGCCAGTAAATATGATTATATAAATGTATATATACATTTTCATACAGGCAAATATGTCAATAGGTCTCAATATTCACTGATGTCGAATGCTTTTTACAATGTGTAGATTTATGCTGGCTTTTAAATGTTTGTGAGAGACAAGCTTGTAGGGAGGTAAAGTCCCACATACAGCTGGTGTGTGTAGCGGAAGCACACACTTCTCACACACACTTAAACAGTGCAGTTGTCCTCACAAGTTCAAGAAATTTATATTCTGTGAATTAATAAAAATAAAAAAACAAGCCAATTTACTGGATTCCAAAAAAAAAAAAAAGACAAACACACTTGTTTAAAATCCCTAAATATCATTTCTCTTGGTGAAATGAAAGACATGCTCTGAGAATTCATACATCACACAGAAAAAAAGTGGAGTATTTTTACTTTCCAAGTAATTTATTTAATATATTTACAAGTAATATATATTTTTCAAATATATGTACTTTATAGGTGTTCTTCTTTGGAAAACTTTTACTTCACAACATTCTAAAACATAATATTGTAATTTTTACTGCACTGCGTTTCATATTGAATATCATTTAATACTTAATTATATTAAAAATGTAGTGCTGTATACTTTTACTCAAGTAAAAGTAATTACAATTTTACTTAATGTAATTAAGAGTTAAAAGTAAAAAACAAAAACAAAAACAAAACTTTTATTAGTAAAAAAGTATGACATTATATATATTATGCTTTGGAATGCAGTAAAGTATCAATGTTTTTCTTTGGAAAACTTTTAAAGTATATACTTTAAAATCTTTGAAAAAATGTACTTTAGTATAAAGTAAAAATACTCCACTGCTGTCCGCCTCTGGATTTAGTGACCTGCTTAGCAACATCACAAATGAATCTGTATTGGGGAAAGTGGGGTAAAATAAGCCATTTTTTTGTCCCTTAAAGGACAACTCCGGTGAGAAATGAACCTAGGGGTAATTAACAGATGGTTACTGAGTAGATCGTTCTCTGGGATGCGTTTTCTTGAAAATCGAATGTAAAGAGTTTTATCTCTAAAAACAGATTAGCTTATAGCGCTTGTCTGTGGGGCACAGGGTAGACACAGGGTGGTAAAATTAAATTGCTAGCTAAATAGGCTCGAAATAGCCTCACACTAACACGGTAGCATAATGAGGGTCCCTACATGCAAACCGAAGCATTGAGAACTTTGTAAGAGTACAACCAGTTTAATAAGAAGATACTTCATAAACATAGTGCCTTACACGTTCACAGACAGACACCATCTCGAAAAACAGTCTCAATGAATTGATCTACGAGCGCTGTTCTAAGTGAGCTGGTCGATAGGAATTAAGTTTGTGAAATGTAATAACATGGACATTTTTATTTTTATTTTTTTATTTTCTCTGTCGCGTTCAGTGTTTTCTTCCAGAAACAATGAACCATATGAGATTCCAAGTCACAGTTCATCACTTAGAACAGCGCTCGTGGCTCGATGAGTCGAGACTGTTTTCCAAGACAGCGCCTGTCCGTGAACGTGCAAGGCACTATGTTTATAAAGTGTCGTCTTATTAAACTGTTTGTACTCTTACAAAGTTCTCAATGCTTCGGTTTGCATGTTGGGACCCTCATTATGCTACTGTGTTAGTGTGTGGCTATTTTGAGCCTTGTTAGTGGTATTAACTAGCGATTTAATTTCACTACTCTGTGCCCCATAGACTAGTGTTATAAGCTAATCTGTTTTTAAAGATAAAACTCTTTACATTTGAGCTCCATGAAAACGCATCCCAGAGAACGATCTACTCTGTAACCATCTGTTAATTACCCCTAGGTTCATTTCTCACCGGAGTTGTCCTTTAAGATGAGAAAATTAGGTAGAAGTAAAAAAAAATAAAAAATTATAAAGTAATTTCTGGATGTTTTCTATTATTATGAATAAAATATGAAAATATGGCTTCTTATTTTTTAAAAAGTGTTCCTGGGGCTCAATTAACCCCAGGTTAGGGGTAAGTTGATCTGAGTCAGTGGGTAGCTTCTGGGTGTAAACAGACCATCTAAATGAATCTAAATCAAAGTACCCATGTGAGATTGTAAAAATCATTTACCTCTTTTAAAAACACCGTAATCAAATTTCCTTTTACAAAGTCATATTTCTTTTCTTAAAGCTAACTTAAACAACATTACAAAAATGTATTGACATGTATTTAATTGTTTGCATTTCTGAAACAATATGTTAAACACCACAAAGTTGTAATCTTGCCAAAAACAGACTAAACAGTTTGTTGTGGAAAATAAATAAATAAAGTAAAACTGGATTAGAATGAATATTCTATAAATGTAAATAAATATCATTAAAACTAATGAACATTTTAGTCAAAAGGTTCTTGGCATGATAGTTTTTCTGCAGTGTTGAACATGTTAGGCTATTAGGGACTACAGTTGGAAAGATATATATGGTTAAGCATCTTCTGGTTCTGTACTTGTACATTGTTCCTATCAAATAAACGCAAACTATTTTTTAAAGAAAATTCTAAACTAAACCAGTTGTGTAACATTACAATGAAATTATACCAGTTTATACTTCAGAGTATAAACTGAAACTTTAACGAAAGCCCCACAGCATCTGGCTAACTGTGCCCCAGAGCTGCCATAATAGCATTCTAGTTCAGGCTAATATTTAGCTGAAGGATTTGCTACAATTAATACATTGCTAAATCACCAATATGGGTCATAAATATGTCACACCTAGACACATTTGCTTTGATGCAACAGCCATTTGCAAAAATGTTACTTAGACAAGCCGAAAACATTTGTTTTAAAGTAAATGTGTGCCTTCCACTCCTCCCATGTGTTTCTTCTTTCCACAGAAGAAATGATGGGTGGTTCCAAAATATATGGTCACATGACAATAAAAGTCAAGATAAAGGGGGTGGGTCAACTTACCCACTGGCTCATCTCACCCCACTCTCCCCTATTGGTGTTTTGAACTGTTATTCATTCAAATGAACTGAAACAAATGAGCCAACTATCTAAAATACATCAGACCTCTCAACACTTTTGCATTTGATTATTGCGTCAGCTAGCTCAATAATGAAGCTGTGTGTGCAAACTGTACATATAAAACAGTGATGTACAAGGGAGTGATCACAGAGAATGCATTTTGCATTCCATTGTGCTGCTTTTCAATTGTTTTTCTGTATAAAACATATATATTTTTTTGTTTTTCAATAAAATAAAATATGACATTTAATGTAGTTTTATTGTAGATTTATTGGTGCTCTTACAGTTAAAAGGTCATGTGTAGTAAGTGAAAACAAAGTCTACAATCACATCACCACACTCCTCTTTCATGAGTATGCGACACATCAACATTTCTTGTAGAACTCCTGGACTTTTACTGTTTGGTGAAATGGTAGTTGAGCAGCATGGTTCCAATCCAAGCACATGCCTCAACACTCTCCCCAGCTAACTGTTGTCAGTTCTGTACTAGAGAGTCTGAAGTGTGTTTTAGCTGGACAACACCTTTTCAGATCACCAGATGGTCCTTTTAACCCCTGCCCACACTGATCTCTTAACACCCTGTGTGGCCTTTACATCAGCCCAGTGCAGGCGTGTGTTAGGCACATCGTCCTCCACTTCAGGTTCCTTACGGGCGCCGAGCTGAGGTTGTGCCACTACGATGGGCAGAGGGCCCTGTTCGGCCCTGAACTCCACCACATTCAGCTGCTTTTTATCAGCCAGATTCTGATGAGTCTCCTGTAAAAGGACGGGGGAGAGGAAGTCTGTTAGAAGTCTGAAAAAACAGTGACAGACAGTTTAGTGGGTCTTTAGTTTCCTGTGATGATGCATACTTAAGGTCCTAAAGAACAATGGATTAGTCTGTAGTGATCTCTCTCTGCACAATTCACACTTCTTCTGGGAACCAATCAGTAAAGGCTCAGGATTGCAGTGATGACTGGAATTTCATGGATTTATGGGTTTTGTACACTGTGCGATTTTTCAAAATCCTTTGCGAATGTCCCTTGTCAGACCGTACGAACATGATCCCCGATGTAAGCCATGTCACACTGTAAGATCTCAGTTGGCATTAATGTCAGACTGCACGATAGTGAAGGCGCGCTGAAAACGGACATATAAAACACAAGCGCACAAGCATAGCGCACAAGAAAACTCGTCCGGAGTTTTATATGATCAATGAATGACGCGTTCGGTGACAGTGAGCTGCATTACACACGGGACTGAAACGCTGGCTACAAAGAAATCTCTAGCTCTCGTTTTGGTCATAGTTTGTCTTGAAAAACGGAGATATTAGACTGTCGTCGTAGGAGAAGTCACACTGCAGGATTGTGTGCCAAATCTTCTGACACTGCCAGAATTTCGTCTGAGGTAAAATTTGATCGCAGCACTCATTAATCGGCTGCCAGTGAACATGTCATACTAACGACCAAAGACGTCAGATTTTAGCCTAGGATCAGAGGAATCTTTTAGGATTTGCTAAATGTGTCTCAGACGGCCAAATCGTGGCCAAAATCGCACAGTGTGCACCCGGCTTTAGCCAGAGCTCTTTCTGTTTGTTCCTTTATAAAGTTGCTGGTTATCAAACCCAGCGCTAATGCTGTAGATGAACACCATTTAAATTAAACAAACAAAAAAGATCTGGCCCAGTGGAGTGAAAGTGTACTAGGACTTTTTTTTGCTTTGATTGTACTTTTGAGTAGCATTTCAGATTAAATCATTCACCTTCTATTAGTTTATTTTAAAAGAAATTGTGATTCTGGACCACAAAACCAGTCATACCAGTATTTTTTTTAAAAATTGAGATGTATACATCACCTAAAAGCTGAATAAATAAACTTTCCATTTATGAATGGTTTGTTAGGATGGGACAATATTTGGCCGAGACACAACTGGAATCTGAGGGCAAAAAAGTCTAAATATTGAGAAAATCGCCTTTAAAGTTGTCCAAATGAAGTCCTTAGCAATGACTAGCATATTACTACTAATAATAAATGTTTAATACGGTATATTTACTGTAGGAAATTTACAAAATATCTTCATGTAATATGATCTTTACTTAAAGCTGCAGTCCGTAACTTTTTTGGGTTAAAAATTATCCTAAGTAAATTTGAGTAAGTACATAACCAGCCAATGTTTAGAACTATCTGTTTACTTTAGCTCACTTCACAACAGTAAGCTAGTAATAATAATGTTTTTAATTCCAGTGGTACTGGTGGATTTCTGAGACTGGAGAAATCTGAGCATATCTGTGCGTCATTACGTCACATCTCTACCCATAAAGAAGCTGTCCTTGGCTAGTAGGATATATTGCATGTGAGTATGTTGGAGACAGAGATTTATAGCCTTTTCTTACAGCACTTGATATAATTTAACTTATTATTTTGATGGCGGATCCAGATAATCACCAGTGACAACCAGAGTATGTGAGTGGAGTGGGAGTGGAGCGATGTGATGTTGAACGGAGTGAGGAGCGGATTTTTTAAAAGTTGGAGCGTTGTGGTTTTCATGCACTCCGAGAGCACTCCACTACCGTTCCATCACGAGTACAATTCATGCCTACGGCCTATAATAACAATTTTTAGACACAACTCACACATTAAAGACATTTAACTAGCTTGATTCAGATGGATCACTCAAATCGTAAAGAATGTACAGGTTTATGATGACGGCAATGGACATGAGCGGGATATTATAGTTCAAGGAATTTTTTTTGTACCTTCTACATACTGAATATGATTTAAGATTTACCGACCTGCCAATAACCTTACATACACCGAGTCTAATTCCAATGCAATACTATCACATATAAAAAGACATGTTTTACTCACATACTAAGTGTGTTGCACCATTCCTGTCAGATCCAATATAGAAGGAACAGCATTGTGTTTTAATCTCAATTTATCTGCAAATCCAGCTCGACTTGAGACTTGTTTAAAAACGATTCCGCAGTGAGATGAAGTGAACAGATCTACACTGTCTTCCCCAAGTGAGCTGGAACTTCATCAAAAATAAAAAGTTCAACCACGCATTCTTAATATTAGGATCGAAGGAAGCTAATATGCAGTGACTGTGTTCTTCCACAACCAGGAATAGCGCCGCAACATCTTGCTATCTTCTTCAGAATGTTTATTGCTGCTGGCTAGTGCGATCTGAACTGCCCCATGAGTCGGTGGGCGGGGCTACTGAATTACACATGCTTATTATTCTGTAGTGGTGCAACACGATGGCGTAAAGATAAGGCACATTCTGAGATCAATCGCTTGCTAGGCCTGGTGTCTATAAAAGCTTTTCTTTAACTAAAAAGGAAGTTTTCAGCTCTGAAACTTACAGGATATTATTATATTACCATTAACCTTTTATATATCAAAGGCTCAAGAGAAAGATGATTTCTCAATTCATCAACCCTTTAAAAAGACATCATCTTTAAAAAGACAGTATCAAATAGATGACTGGAGCCAACAATTGTTCCTGGTACAACATTCCCATAAACCATCAATCTGATTTTAGTGTGAGAGTAAAGAATGTAGGGGCTTGAACAACATTGTCATTTACCCATAATATATTTTAGACTTTAGAGGTAATTAATGGTTGAGGTTTATTTAAACCAGTTAAATATTAACTTCAAAATTACAACAATGGCAAGTATTTTTCAATAAGTAAACATTGTTATTATTAGGGCTGTGCGATATTGAAGAAAAATGCGATAAGCGATATCTTGTTAAATAATGCGATATTCGATATGCAATACGATATTGCAATTAGTGTATAAAATCTATTTCAATTATATATATAAAAATATTTAAAAACTGAGAATGAAACCAAACCATCTGTGTTTCACATTCTTTCTGGGAAAAGAAAGCATCGCTACAACTTCTGAAAGTGACCAGCAGTGTTTTAGCCAACATTTGTGTCACAAATTATTCACATTCTGGTGCTTGTGTCAAACAGTGCGAGACTGCAAATGATTGTTTTCTGCTAATTATTGCGTTTAATAACTCTTTTTAACGTCAAGCAAGTCACATAAGTAACAGTAATGTGCCCAGTCTATTCTCTGCCCAATGTGTGACCTAAAACGTACACTTTTCACAATGTTAAAGTAGGACTATTAAAATCATTCACATATTGCGAGCCATTGCGATATGCATATTGCGATATGTACATTTGCGATATTTCGATAAATTGCACAGCGCTAGTAGCCTGACAAGCCAGACCCACATCAAGATGTTTGGTCTGGAAACTCACCATTGACAGGGCTCAATCCGAGGGGCGGGATAAACGGTTGTCTTTTAAACTCCCTCTGCACGCGATAGGATAGCGCAACACCAACCAGAGCAAGGTGAAGGTGAAACAGAGCTCGTTGATAGATTAAACATTCGCCGTATCCGGTCGGTAAAACTCAGAACACATCTTCCCTTTTTAAGAACGACTTCAGTGCTGTTCTTTGTCCTTTTCTCAGAAAAACGCTTAACTCCAAGTCTTCCAGAGTCGCGGTCAAAGCTGATTCGAAACACTGCCGTTGGCCAGTTTCTGTGTTTACTAGAAGCACGCAAACGCAACTCGGCCGTCGTCATTATGGCCCCACCCACCGACTCTATACACGATGTGATTGGCCCGGCAAGAGTTAGGGGAATACAGCTCAGAAGGGTATGGACAGTTGCTAGACAACACTTGCGGGCAGATTAAATTTGCTGCCGCTAGGGTGCGTCTAGATTTCTAGGCTATTTGTAGGCGCACTTGGCAAAACCACAGTCACTATATCAAACAAGCCACTGAGACGCATACAAGGACCGATCTGATGGTTATGGTACCGTTGTAATCTCTCACCTGATTGGCCAGGCCATGGAAAAGAGCCCTGGTGATGTTGAGGAGATTGACTGAACCGTCTACTTTTGCGTACATATCCTCTATCCCAATCAGTTTACAGAGCGTGATCACCGCCCGATGACAACGCAGTCCATAACCTGATAGGTAAGAAAACAAAGAGAAAAACTTTTACAAAGTTATTTATCTTTTTACTTTTTGAAAACAAGACATTTAGTCAATACGGTCATATTCATTAAATTCAAGTCACAATTTAATAAATAAAACAAAAACATTTAAATGTAGTCTAAACAAAATTTAATTATTTCATCATTTACTCATTCTCATGTCCCTCTACGACTTTCTTTCTGTTCTGAAGCATAATAGAAAATATTTTGAAGAATGTTGGTTACCAAACAGTTTTGGTTCCCATTGACTTCCACTGTTTTCTTGTCAATACAGTGGAAGTCAACAGGAACCAAAACTGTTTGGTCACCAACATTCTTCGAAATATATTATTTTGTGTTCCAAAGGAAAACAGACAGTCATACAGGTTTGGAACAACATGAGGGCGAGTAAAGGACGGTGTAAATTAACTTTTTGGGGTGTATTATCCCTAACTGATTCTAATGAAAAAATAATTTCCGGTGTTATTTTGTAGAAATCATGGAAACACCAAATATGATTTAATATATTATGTGTTGTTTTATTAGACAGATGAGCAACTTTTTGGATACATTCGTAGACAGAAAACGAATCTTTGTTATATAGCTCAACACAGTCTTATTGTTTGAATTGTTAACCATGCCTAATGTTGATCTAGCTTACTGCAGTGTTTCATAGCAGCCCCCGAGTGAACGCACAGAAAGGCATTATGTCATAACTTTCAATTCACTCTAAGATGATAAAACAACCTTATTTACCCCACATACACATGACTGGAAGAAGCGGAAGTGGTCGCCTGCGGCATAATAAAAGCTCAGCGAAATCCAGGCATCATCAAGTTACGCCTTTGTTTGGAATAAGTGATCTCTAGTGGCGGAAACTTACATATTGTGGCTTTAACACTGGAGTAAAGAAAGTAAAAGAAGAATAGACATCCAGAGTAAGTGTGATCCCACGGCTATGTTCAGGAACAATATTAAACAAGACAAAGTGACAGAGGTGGCAGGTTATGTTCTCTGCGAGTTCCCGGAGCTCCAGGGCTAATCATAACAGCTTCCGGCAGGTTTCATTACTTGGGAGTCAGAGGTGATACCTGGACTTAAGTCACATTAGAGCTGAAATCAGAACTCAATCTCAAATATAATCGTCATAATTTCAGCTCTAATGTCTGAAATGAATTCAATCCATTACGGCTCAGACTAGGCACGAAGGGATTTCTGATACTGTGTGGGTACTGTTCTGGAAGACATTTGCTTGACAGTTTGAATTTACACAAAGTTGTTGTTTTTTTGTTTAATTGCCATTTTCAACATGCAGAACTGACTGGAGTCACAAGTGATGCACACAGTCACAAAAACAAAGATCGTCCCCCTCAAAATCTGATCTAAAGTGGGCACAGAAGATGCATGCTACTAGATCTTTGTACAAGTAAACAGGGTCCCCTGAACAAAATTTTAAACCAAATCTCTTGTATAAAAAAAGAATCATACTGCAAAACATACAAGGTGAGCTCTGTGATATACTGGAACACAGCTCTGTAATTAAGCAAAGCCATTTACCTTTGTTCTGTTTCTTCATTCTAAGCGTGGTCCTTTTAAAGTTAGACTCGATGTCATGATATACTGCACATGAGGATGAAAAGAGAGACATTACCAACATAGAAAGAGAAGGCAAGCAAGCTCAGAGTCATACAACACTTTCTCAAGTATAAAAAGCTCATACGACACTGTTTAAAAGTTGAGTTTTATGCTTTTGAAAAAAAGTTTCTTATGCTCATACAATTTGATACAGTAAAAACAGTAATTTTATGAAATATTATTACAATTAAAAGGAACACTTTTCAATTCCAATACATTTTAAAACACAATGTATTCCTGTGATGACAAAGTTGAATTTTCAGCATCATTTCTCCAGTCTTCAGTGTAAAATGTTCCTTAGAAATCATTCAAATATGCTGATTTGGTGCTCAAGAAACTTTTCTTATTATTAATGCTGAAAACTGTTGTGTTATATTCTTAATATTTTTGTGAAAACCATGATACATTTTTCTGGATTTCAAAAGAACAGCATTTATTTGAAATATAAATCGTTTAGTGCATATAAATGCAATGTAAATTACATAGAAAATAGGACTGAGTAATAAATGTAAGAAATATTTGTAGAAAATAAAGTTGTTTTTTTAACAAGGAAACATCATTTTTACATCATTGTAAATTTGATTAAAATGTTTAAAATAAAATACAGTAAAAGTGAATATTAATATTAATGATGCGATTTTGTCACCAGCAAAATCGATGTGAATGTATACTACGAGCCAGCTTTACTAAAGGTAAATTAGCATCTAAGCGCTGATAGGTGTAAAAGTTTCTGAGTGTGATCTACTGACAACGTGCAAAATTAAAGATCATTTCCATAATGACCAATGCAAAATAATGGCACAAATACCAGTATTTCCATGATTCATTTAAATACTCTCCTCCCATAAATTTTGCATCTAAAAGGGAAACTCCCACATATGCAAGGTCACCTGAAAAAATATCCATCCATGCCTTTTCAGTGCTATTTTTTGCATGTAGTAAAAATTCTGGCAGTACCCAAAAGAGGGTTTGCGATTGTGCGAACTGGTAGTAAATATGGCCCTAAGAATTCGATATACATCACCCACAACCAAAAAAAAGGCTCATACAAGATAGCTCAGCCCAAAATACAAGTATCAAAACTTGGAAACTACATATGTAAATGATTAATGCTGTGACGGTAGAATCCTTACTTGAATCCTCTTAAACCGCACAAGAGCACATATACAGAAGAGATTTACAACGTCTGTTGGTTATATGATAGTCAGTGACGCATGTGTGTAACACATGGAGTAGAGTGTGACTCACTGGTATGGTTGTTGTATCTCTCAATGTAGTAGAGATAATGCATGGCCCGGTTCTTTGCCTGTAAAACAAAGCAGTGTGTTTAATGTCAAGATGATTTCACTGTAACCTAATTTGGTGGCTCTAACACTGAAATGCTGAAGGTTCAAATCTTTTAAGTGTGCCACGGGAACTGAGGAGTCATCGAGCTTACAGCCCTGTTCTGTCATTATTGTGCCCTTGAGCAAGTCATTTAACCTCAGGGTGTTTCAGGAGGGAGTTGTGCCAGCAATGAATGTGTTATGTGACTCTGGGTGAGCATGAATTAATGTATGCATGTGAACGGTGGCTTACTTTTCTAAGTGCTGTGTTCTTGTCAGCTGCTTTCCCCAGTGCAAACCCTGCAGAGAAGCAGAGAACAAAACAGCTCCTTGACACTGATTATGGACATTTTATTTTTCCCAGCCTCATATTAAACTACTGCATTGTACCATATACTTGAGACTTAAGAAGGGCAAAAGTGCATATTTTCAAAATCGGCTAGTCAGTGAGTTGTCTGAACAACTAGTTGTTACAAACTTTTCTTCTATTGTGTATGTGCTTGCTTAATGAATGACTTGCAGAATGTAAATTATCCTTAATAATATTATAACAATATTTTAGATTATTATTAATAATAGTAAAGCACTTTCCCAAGTTCAAGGTTGTCATAGACTAGCAATACAAAAAAGGTTTTAAAAATTATTTGTATATTATTATTAATCATTTTTTGTTCATAAATAAATCATCATCATCATCTTTTTATGATATGGATTGCTGTTTTCATATGAGTGAATTTATTACTAAAAAAGCTGAAAATGACAACAACAAAAAATGCATACAGGACCTGCATCTCGATTAAGGCATTCAGAATCATCATTAAAGGTGTACGGATTTACCTGCGACTCCATTTCCATTGCCTACAGCGACCAGAGCACTGATAGATCTCTTCCTGCTCTCTTTAGCTGTGACGTTAAACACACTCTTGACCTGTCAATCAAATAACAATAACTGAAGGGGATCGATTTATGCATGTGTATTTCCTTAAAACAACCTGCAGGAGGCAGTACAAACCTACTAGAAAAGGCTAATACACTCAAAGGCTAAACACATCTCAAATACTGAAGTCTCTCTCTCTCTCTCTCTCTCTCTCTCTCTCTCTCTCTCTCTCTCTCTCACACACACACAGCTGCAGATGTGTGTGTGTAATTGTATAGTATAAGGTACTTATACAGAATAAAAGCATTCTTGCTCCCGCTTCTTACTGAAATTGGTTATGTAACAGTGGCTGTAGGAGTATTACTGATATGATGAGATCTTTGTGCTGAAAGAAAAAGCCACCCACTGGCAAGAACTAAACATGTTCAAAAGAAGTTGTGAGGTGGATTTCAGACTGTTCAAAGAGCTCAAGCACAAAAGTTATATAGCTGATTATGTCCTAAACTAGCAGTCAGCAACCTTTTGAAGTGCCATATCTTGTTTCACTATTATATTCATGGGTCGAGACATACTTTTTTTTATTCTGAAGAAAGCCTAGCTTTAAAACCATGCTTGCGGTAGCGCCTCCTCTATATCACTCAAAGTACCACTGCACAACCCACTAGACCGTTTACATGGTTTATCCACACTACATGGTTCATTTGGCTTTCATACATTTCATAACTAAATAAAGCATGTTGGGTGAGGATGAGGATAAGGATTACTACAAGAGGTAGTTCTGCATGCAAACACGAGGGAGTTAAACATCTCTAAAGCAGCTAAATTAAATAAAAAACAGTATTAATGTCTCTTGTTCATGTGCCAGTAGTTACCCATTTTCATGCCAGTGCCAGCACACATGCATATGATTGCCAAGGCTGGTCCTAAATCTTCAGTATCAATAATTTCACATCTTCAGCTGTTCAGTATGTTCCCTTTTGGGGTATTTTAACTTCATAAAATTAAACTCTACACTTTAGGATCTCATTACAAGTACATACCTGAAAAATTACAACACTGTTCAAAAGCTTAGGTTCAGTTAGATCATACTGACCAGTGATGCGTGGGTCAATGTTTAAACAATCCGCGATGCAATACAACAATACAATACAATAACAATACGCGGACCGCAAAAAAGAAAATATTGTAATGTTACCCGACCTGCTACCTGACCCTCATTTTTTAAAAGTAGTAAATGCTCCCTGGCCTAGCATAATATCCATTAATCCAGCCTGTGGAGGAGAAATGTTTCAGGCCCTGACGTGCGCTTAGAGGTGCATCATTTTCCATTTCAGCTGTCTAGATGCATATTATTGATGAATGTGATGTTTATGTTTCGACCCTGCTTGGAGAATTCATCAACAGGTCAACTGAGAGAGAGCCCACTTTTGGAAAAGTGTGAAAGCCCTTAGGAGCGTTAAGTCGCAAACTGTTATTTTTCTGAATGCTGTATGATATAGTCTAATGTTATGTAATAAAGGCTTGATTTATTCATTTATTTCATTTAGTTTTCAGTTTAATCGAAGTGTGCGTCTTTCCCCCGATTTTCCCAACAAAAATCCTGCCCTGGAATGTATACGGCAAAATGAGTTTTATGCACGGTTTTTCATGTGCATATGATTACGCACTTTATGGCGTATTATACGCACGAACCACCCACCCCAACACTCCCATCCTGCCCAAGAGCGTGTCATACACGCCATAAAGTGCGCATCATATGCACGCGAAAAACTGCATAGAACATTCCACGAGATTGCAGACTCGTACTATTGATACGCATTACCATGTGATCGTGTTGGACATTACTGAGCTAGGCTATATGCGTTTAAAAAAGGATAGCTTATTAAAATGGTATAATAGCACTGGTCAGTTCAAAGTGTTGGGAAATCCAGCATTTTGTCTTGCATTATCTTTATTTCAAACAACCCGAAAAACTGCAATCCGAATATATATATATATATATATATATATATATTATTATTTTTATTTTTTTTGATGACTCGTTACCGCGGGTGACCGCAGACTGCCCATTTTGGATCAACCCGCGCATTTCTGATACTGACCCAAAGTGATCCATGCACACTGACAAGATTCTAGAATAACTCATTTTACAACTTAGTCAATATTTGAGCTTTAATACAAGCCAGAGGTCTATCGATAAATGGGTTATTTCTAGAATCAGGTATATATAACAAAATCACTCACAATATCATCTGCATCTCTAGTGCTCCCAGGTTAAAAATCCCTGCATATGTGCATCCAAATAAAAACGTGACTATTACACATCATCACACTTACAGAAATCGCTAGAGATTATTATTGGTGACACTTTCTCTATAAGATCCACTCTAGTCATTTGCCCGGTGTCTAGATCAATGAAGTCAATTGCACACCATACTGTTCAAATTGAACCACTAAATGAAAATGATGACAGGGGACAAAAAGAACAATGTTTACTTAAAAAGAATGGAAGAGATGGGGGGGAGACTCCCACCTGCATTTTGTCAGTGTGAGGCTGAAACACATGCCATCTGTTCAGACTGCTTCGACAAACACATGCACACCAACTTCATTGAAAGCAAAACAATTTTTTTTCATCTAAAGGACAACCAAACAAAGAGCTTTAATCAATGACAGAGTTTTGTATAGACACGACTGTACACATCTGCTCATTAGCAGTAGTTAGGTCATGTCATTATACAACCACTACAACCGTTGTCCAAACCCGCAATTATCATTTTAATTAAATGCAACAACGCCACCTTTGAATGCTGCTCAGGGACAAAAATGCATATGAGCATGTTTATCTTTGCTGATCAGCCATTATAAATGACATGTACTGCAGCTTCACAACAAAGATATGTCAGACATATTAGTGATACAAGACTATTAAATCTAGCTCTTCAAATCTCTCTTGCAATTACAGCAATTGTTTCCTATATTGCTGCAAATTTGGCTGTCACAGCGATCATTTCGTATTTTCGTATTTACTTGTTGAAGCGAGCATGACAACAGTGTAAACCACTTTGGTGAGAAATTGTCTGTATGTGTAATAAATGTGTTTGTTTTTTAAACGTATCTTATTTTTTTATGGGGGGGGGGGGTGTATATGCGCTGCATGTATGGGACTGAGCACACAGCGTAAGGTATGTCTAGAAGGTAATATTTATTACTACAGTGTAAAATATGAAGACACAATGTAACCTTAGCTACAGCGTAAAGAAGTGATTCTCAACCAAAAAGTGGGTCATGGAGTATAGTCAAACAAAACAAAACAAAAACAACAAAACTCTATGATTTAACATTTGAAAAAAAAAGAGAAATACATAAATCTTAAAGTTGTATATTTTTACTGTTATAATTTTCTTAAATACCCATTTTACAGTGAGTAATATTTCTTATAGTAATTTTTATTATTTTGTTAGTGTTTAGTTTACTCATGTATAGCTAATTTATAATACTTTATATGTACTTTATATTTACTTTATAATGTATATTATAATGCATTATGTTTTTATAAATAATTGTAATGAAAATTAAAATGCATTACATTATCTGCAGTTTCCTTGTTACATCTAAAATTGGCTATTTGTTAGGTGTTTTAATGAATTAGACTTCCTAAGGCATAACTTAAGCATTATAATGTATTATAACTGAGGTTACAATTATTCATAAGACCCTAGAATGTATTATAAGGTGCATTACAAAGCATTACTAAAACAAAAACACTTTTACGTTGCATTATATAAGGCTAAGTGACACCAATATATATTTTTGTAAACAATTGGTTAAGAAATAAAAAAAAATTATAACATATTAATTAATTAAAGGGGTCATGAACTGAGAAATCACATGTTCCTTGAGTTTAAGACATATAAGAGGTCATCATACTAAAAGAATATCCTGTAAGTTTCAGAACTTAAAATGTCCTTTTTTAGTCCAATAAGAGCTTTTCTTGACACTGGGCCCAGCAAACAACAGGTTTTTCACAGTGGGAATCTATGACGTCAAAGAGAGTCAAGTACCGCCTCTGCAGAAGAATATCAATGCCTACTTCATCACTGCCTGTTTAGCACCGCCCACCCATTCACACATGACATGCTATAGAATAGGTACCCTAAGTAACATAGGCCTTCATGGTGTTTACCCCAGATCAAGCTACCAAGCAATAAGCATGCCGTTGAGGATACTGCCTGGACTTGACAGTAATGTAACATACAAGTACCTGTGTTAATTCTAATGCCTGATCTGAAATGTAATGATTCATGTACAGTCAGACATTCTTTGTCTGTTTGTCAGTAAATCAAACCAGTAACTAAAAGTCAATTTGCGTTGTTTCTCTAAGTAGGAAGAAATAAGCTGTTATTTAACAGTGAATAAATTCTATAAAGAAAGCGATGAAAGAAAGCTCCCTTTGCGATCATTGGAGCAGTGTGTGCTGAAGCGGTCACTCAAACAGCGAGTTTATCAGTGACTCCCATTTTATTCAATGAATCTTTCAACTATATCATGTTTGCACTTTTACTGCTTTCATGCGCTCAACATGTGTCTGTGATCGGCTACAATGCCTCTGCAACCTTTTTATGCCATGATCTTAATATAATGCCATAGATCTAAAAGTAATGCAAACTTTTTTCACGATTAGTTAACCATGAGAGCTGTAATAGTAAAAACACGTTAAAAGAGAGAGTAATACTTGGCTATTTCAAATGTAAAGACGTTAGCCAATCACAGCTGATTGCCAGTGGGCATTTACACTGAACTCTTACAGCAGACACGCCTCTTAAAACAGAATTCAAACCAGAAGGCCAAAATCAGGGTAGGAAATATGCATTTATAAAATATGACAATTTTTGATGTAAAAAGCATTCTTACATTATAAGTGGATCCCAGGAAACGTAGTCAATTTTATGGAGTAAAATGTCTCTAAAGAGTAGTATGAAAATGTCAGCATAAAAAAAACGTGACAATGTATAGTGTGACTATGTAAAATGGTGTGTAAGATGCATTTCAGGGGAATGAGATCATTTAACTATTACAAAACATGATGAACTGCATATGGGAGCCTAAAACAGTAAAAGTCTTCCTTGCTTTAATATAGCTCCATAACCATTCTATCTTTTTATCACTCTCCATTAACTATCAGCCATATCTCTTGCCCTCCTCTGTCTGTCTCGCTCTCTCAGTCTTGCTCATGTATCATCCGCTCTAGAGCACTATGGCTCTCTTCCCTCTCTCTTGGCAGACATTGTGTGTCCTTGGGAGAGGTTCTTGAGTTTACAGGAAATATTTGGCTTAATTAATGTGCCTTTATAAGTACTTGGGCTTTTTTAGACTTTACTTGTGCTTTCTCTAGGACACACGGGAGACTGCGAGATGGAGGAAAGGAAAAGCGAGGCACTTTAAATGCATGTCTGATAATGTCACCAAGCTTTTCAGAACCACTTCAAATTAATCTGCATACACAGAGACGGAGGTCCTGGAGAACTGCACAAACACATCTGAATGCAAGCCCTCTTGTGTGTCTGTACTGGGTTCTCTCATAAGCTCTGGGGGGTAATGTGAGGACAACGTGCCACCATGTGCCCGATCACATGCGATATGCCGTTCTCCAGACTAAGAGCTAATGTGCTGGACACTGCAAAAGACTGAGGGGGTCTGACTCACAGTCGGTGGTGGTTCATTCTAGTCACTTTTGCCAGTGGCCCTAAAACGTCAGTCAAAACGACAGTTTGAGAGAGATGGGAAAAGACAGAGCAACAGAATAGTTCTGTTCCCAACTCCAGCGAGCTGCCTTTGTAGGCAGTATTTTAAGGCATCAAAGCAACATTGCTGGCGTAAATTCGTTAACTTAGTTACGAAGCCTCCGAACACACATGCTTTTGGCAGCATCGCAAGCAACCTTTATAAAGTAAAAAATCCTATAATGCACGGTGATAAGCTCAGTGGATTTTTTTATTTGATTCAATTAGTATGTTTCCACCTTGCATAAAAAAAGTTCAAAAGTTTGGGGTTAGATTTTCATTTTTGAAATTAATACTTTTATTCAGCAAGCGTAAAAGGTATCAAATCAATGATTACAAGTAAAGACACTAGATTTCTATTTTAAATACATGCTGTTCTTTTTAACTTTCAATTCATTACAGAATTCTGGAAAAAATACATCACATTTTCCACAAAAATATAAAGCAGCCCAACTGTTTTCAATGTTGATAAGAAGATATGTTTCTTGAGGACCAAAGCAGCATATTAGAATGATTTCTATTAGAATGAATCCATAAACCCTGCTGCTCGCCATCAATGTGTCGCCACGAGCAACAGGGTTGAATATGGATTGGTATGTCTGTGTGTTTTACTCTTATAGTGACTCTCATAGAAAACACCCCATTGACATGCATAGTACGAACAACGGTTGGAGTTAAAAAAAACTTAATTTGTGTTCTACTGAAGAAACAAACACACTTACATCTTGGATGCCCAGGGGGAAAGCAGATAAACACCAAATTTTCATTTTTGGGTGAACTATCTCTTTAAGTGGAAAACTAGAGTAGATGTGTTATTCCAAAGTGTTCAAAAGGGGCGGGACATCATCCGACTCAAAGCATGTGCTAAAGAAGAGATGACTAGCAGAATATAAATTTGCATAGTAGAGTATACATTTGATTAGGAGACGCCACAACTTAAGTCAAGTGCGTAGGGGAAATCTACCACAGCACCGAGGCAGATCATTACGTTTTGAAACACAGCTAATGAGAGAGAGAGAAAGAGAGAGAATTAAAAAAAGATCACTTCACCTAAATCTTCAGTTTTTATTCCTTGCAGTGTTCAGATAGGGAAGAAAAAGCTTTGGCTGTAAAGCTGCCCACTTCTTTGCCAACAAAGCTTTATGGAAATGAAAGAATCAGAGGACAAAAGAAAGACAACACAGTAGAGTGAAAAGAGAGTAGAGTGAAAGAAAGACGAGGACCCAAGGTGAATTGTTGTACTGATTTCCTCTCGAAACTCAGCAACATTTTTTGCCAAATGAGTCTTGTGGTGCCAGCCAGGGGCTCTATACAGAGATTTGTTTATCAAACGTTCATTGTTGTGTATAATTAGATAATTCTCCAGACACTCTACACTACATGATAATTTTGTGCTGAGCAGATTTTGTGCCCCGATTGCCTCCCATTTAGGAGTTCAAGAGAGTGGTTCAGAAGCTCTGAGATACACAAATGAAAATCCACATACACGAGGGAGATATACACACCAAACAAAAAATACGATTCTCTTGAATTTAAAAATGATGAAATGTTGCAAATATCTCCAAAGAACATCATCACTAACACACTAGCTCTGTTCCAAACCTATTTAGGTACCTACCGAGGGAACATTAAGGCCTTTTTTTCAACATAAAGGCTATTTCCAAATAGTAGGCAAAATGATGCTGACTTCTGAAGAGCCATGGAGAAAATTAATTCTTAAATTAATTTTAAATTGTGATTTATTCCTGTGATGTCAAAGCTGAATTTTCATCAGTCATTACTCCAGTCTTTAGCGTCACATGATCCTTCAGAAAGCATTCTAATATGAGGATTTGGTGTTAATGAAACATCTATTACTGTTATCAATCTTGAAAACATTGTGCTGCTTAATGAAATTCCAAAAATGCTTAATGACTATTCCTTCAGGAGTCTTTGATTAATAGAACGTTTAAAAGAACAGCATTTATTTGACATAAATCTTTTGTAACATTATAAAAGTCTTGACAGTCAATTTAACAAAAAATGTTGTTAAATGAAAGTATTAATTTCTTTAAAAAACATTTTTTAATGTAAATCCACAAATATATACTCCATGTATAATCCACACAGATTAGAAAATTAAATGATTTATTTGAAAACTTTCTGCGAGACAATTTCACAAACAACGTGAGTGAATCTTCTGTCTCTCTCTCCCTCTCACTCACTCAAAATAGCAAGCGTCAAGCAAATATGACATGCCTAATGTCTGTCATTATGAATGAATGAATGAATGAATGGATTAATTAATTAATTAATGAATGAATGAATGAATGAATGAGGCCTTTATATAGCACTTTAATGTGTACTACTGTACTCCCAAAGCGCTTTACACTCATGACAGGGATCTCTCCTCAACCAACACCAGTGTGCAGCATCCATGTGGATGACGTGACAGCAGCCACAGTACAACGACGCCAGTGCGCTCACCACACACCAGCAATAGGTGGAGAGAAGAGAGGGTGATGGAGCCAATTCAGTGGATGGGGGTTACTAGGAGGCCATGATTGGTAAAGGCCAATGGAGGGAATTTGGCCAGGACACCCCTACTCTTTACAAGAAGTGCCATGGGATTTTTAATGACCACAGAAAGTCAAGACCTTAGTTTATCGTCTCATCTGAAGGACGGATTAATGTTGATAAAACAACAAAAGATAGATTTAATTGTAAGGAATCATGTATTTAATTTATACAGGACTAAAAGACTAGCCAGCATTATTTTACATTTAATGACTTTATTCAGTTTCTGTAGTATTTTTGAAAATTAGTGTTAGACCTACCAACAACAAACAAAAAAACATTTATATTTATTTAATTTGTATCTTTATCCTACTGAATTTATTTGTGCTACTTTTTTTCTCAATTTTTCTGAATTAAATAAAAAAACTCTTATAAACTCTTGATCAACAAACTACCCCATTGTAAAATATACCAGAAAGGCCAAACCAGCACAAAAACCCAATAATATAATATAATTAATTAGCCCAAAAATTATAATATTAACTAATTATAACAATTCACAATTCAATAAAATCCTGATGAAGTATGTTCCTGCAGAATATTCCCTGCATTTATTTGACAAACCTTTTGTAACCTTTTAAAAATGTCTTTACAGTCAACTTAAGTTAATCAACTTAACACATTTTTGGTAAATAAGTATTATTTTCCTGCAGAATATTCCCTTTCACTCATAATTGTATTTATTTATGGTTATTTGAATAGGGACAGATACAATATACATAGATAAAACTGAAAGAAGAAAAAACGTGTTTAAAGTACAAGCTAATTTGCTTCATTCATTTGTATGAATTTAAAACAATTTTAAGAAGGGGAAAAACTAAACATGAGTACATTTTAAGGCAGTTTCATGTTTTAAAAAAATGCATGGCTATTTCGTACTCACCTCTATCACGCGCGAGTCAAAATCTTCATACGTTTCTAAAAGAAGAAAAAAAAACAAGCACAGTCACAACTTTTTATAAATGACAATAAACACCAAAAGTCATTAGTACAGGATGAGATTGCTGAAAAGGGCTCACACAGCCTATTTGTTTTTGATCAGGGACAGCAAACGTGTTAAATGAGATTAGGTGAGCATTCTGTTATGACCTCTAACCCCAGGGCTTTGTGGTTGCTACAGTAACTCATTGCAGGTGTTTCATTTTGCCCATGAGAGACAAGCATATTTCCTCGATTTAAAGCAGAGGGTTTGCTGTTGTGACTCAGGGGTGAGAAGTTGTTGGAACAGATCTAGACATGATTTAGACCGCAGGCCTCACCGTCGCTGGGCAATCCATCACCATGACTACTACAGATTGCACCTACATCCCACTGGCCAATCAGACGCCAGGAAATACATTTGCACGGTAAGATGGTGAGCAGCAGAACAGAGATGAACAGCTGTGTAAATTACAAGGAGATTGCACTTTCTGCATCTCGTTTCGCCCTGTCTGAGTGTGAGTGTTAAAGCAATCGAAGCGTGTAGAAGCAGGAGTTGTACCATACATCTTACTATATGGTCAAAGATTGTGTACACATTTTTTAATCAAAGTGTTTGACTATTTCAGATACATTCATTAATCATTATAAATCATGTATACAGCCATACATCTCCTTGACCAAGTATTTTCAGTAGAATGGGACAAATCAGAAATGCTGCACACACCTCCGTTGGGGCCCGGATCCAGCGGGCCAAGGCTGATCCCACCCCAGGAGTAGCCGGTCCAGCCTCTTTCTTTCTTTATCTTGGTTTTTCTGCGTTTTTCCCATTCATCCCTCTGCCGTTGCAGGTTTTCTGCCACCTCCTTCTGCTCTGCCTCTCCCCGTTGAGAGGGTTTCTGGACGGACCCATCCTTGTACACCGGGGTATTCAGACCAGGCCACAGGTAGCCAGCACGACCTGAAGAGAGCACAGGAAACGTGCATGCACTCATTGATACTATAGGTTTCTAACTTATTTCAGGAAAAGCCTCCATAAGAGAGTGAGAGAGGGAAAAAAATAAATCAATAGATTCCCCTGAGGTCTTTTTAAGTGAAAGTAAATAAAGCCACTCAATAACCGTGGCACTCAGTGAGTGTTGTCAGCTTAGAAGAAGGTTAGATTCCAATGGCAGATATAAAACTCTAAACTTGAAGTGGAGCCGTGATTGATATTCATTAACTGGCATAGTGGGTGCAAACACCTCAAGAAATGGACAGCTAATGGTTGCTGCTGTTTATAGCTATTTTAATCTAGTGTTGGCCTTAAATCTGTCCAGAGAAAACCAGATCTTGTGGGTAATAAAAGTGGCTCTTTTTTTAAGGAGTTTATTAAAGAAATAGCTGATTAATCGTTAAAGATCACAATCTTGATTCAAACACCCACAGGCTCTTATTGCTAAATTACATTGATTTGTCTTTTAAACCTTTGACAAGTACGAACACAGCAAACATGCTTTGGAGCTGAGCCAGAGAGAAAAGTTGTCATGTATAGGTATGAAACGTCTTCACAAACACACAGTAAAAAACTGTTAAAAAATGCTTAATCATCCAGCACTGAAAGTCTTTGTGAGCGAATCATTGAATCTCTTATTTAATCGAACTGATTTTTTAATGAATCAAGACTCGAAATTGCAACCATTTTGATCGCATATGCGCCCGTAATTTAATCTGTAGGATCTCCAAAATTATTCGGGAGCATTTGTGCTATTGCAAAAAATTGTTGAGGTGCTTCCTGTTTTCATTTCTCTACAAAACGTTCGCTAGTTAGTACAGCACAGTATGAGCCCACTGTGAGCAGATACAGTGACCGGTCCACCGTTCTATAAATAACAAATAAAACTTCATCTTTACGCTCTAAACTTTAAAGCAGACCTTAGGTTGGTTATTTTAGCAGTCAATCACTCCTTTCACTGTGCTCCATTGTCACGTGACGTGGAGCTAACAATCACGCAACATAAAAAGAGCTGAATAGAGGAGGATTTTTGAAGGGACTAGGGAAAGAGAATTTTACTTGGCCTGCTGGACATGTAGCCTTAAAACATCAATAACAAAAAAATAACTAGGGAATCACCAGACGCGAGAATGATTGTGATTTTTTTTCAGTTAGAGTAAGCAGCGATTGATGGTGGATTATGTTACTGACTGAAACATGGTTGCACTGTTGAGGCTCATGCAACCACTCATGGAGAAATCAAAACAAATCAGCACAGCAGCACACACAAATACTGAAAATGTGACATTGATTTCATACAACAGGTAAAATCAAGTCACTTGCATTTTAGACACAATTTTGGCTGTTTTTTTTCTGTTTAAGCAGTGAAACTACTTCCAAAACAAAGATCACAGCAGAACCACAGTGCATCTCACAGAAACTGTGCTTCATTACTGAATGATTCAGCATTTTTATTGAATTAGTTGAGTCAAAGATTCTGCTTCATACTTGAATGAATCAGCCATTTCAACGAATCGTTCTCAATGACTCACTCATTAAGTCTTTCCCTGACAAACACAGAATTTTCCATTATTTGTAAGAAAACGCTTCCAGGCTCAAAAACAGAATTTTCCGGGTGTCCGTGTTCTCACTGCTCCCACAGTAGATTATGGCCAGGGACAAAACCAGCCCGCGCAGTCGTCTCTTCATAGTGTTATAGTTTGCTGGCTTTTCCTCTTCGGTTCGAATTTTCCACACGTAAATTCTGACTAGGGATGTAACGATTAGCGATTTCACAATAAAATGTCCTGACGGTTAGTAATATCGTTTAAAATTTAATTATCATTAAAACCGTCAGTGATTATCACGATATTGAAAACTCGCGGTAAATCCTGTCCAGTCTGGTGCAGGCGCGCGCAGCACGTGACGCAACGCTGTTTTCTGAATGAGAAGAAATGACAGAAGGCAGTGACAGTACCGGGAGATTTTCCAGCCTTCTAAAAGTAAAAAAATCTGAGGTGTGGCCATATTTTGGCTTTTACAAAAGGGGAAAATTAATCAAAGAGGCTCTGGTCACTCTGTCTGCAGCAGAACATGCCAGCAGAAAGTTGTTGTAATAGGGGAAACACTTCAAATCCGCGAAGATTTGCGAACACAAGGCAAGTGGACTTTGACCTCAATACCAACCTACGTCTGGTTCAGACACGACTAGGGCGACATTTAAGGAATAATAATCAGGGCTTGACATAACACCCGGCGTTTGTGTGGTGTATTTTGGATGTGGCGTGTAACGCAGTCACTCACGTCGCTGCTGCTATAGTCACCTACTTATTATAGGCTTCTCCAAAGCCATCTATTATAATCGCGTTGCGCATTATAACCTATCACACGTGTTTCTATTGAGTTTATGAATGCAATGTCTAATAATCAGATGTGTTCAGATTAGCAGGGTTTTGTTCAGAGCGCGCTCTCACTGAAATCTGCACTCAAAGCAGAGATGAGCGTGCAATGTACGCAGGAGATTCATTCAGCATACGGTTGAATGTTTTTGCTCTATTTCAGCAGCGAAAATAGTTTAAAACAAATACCCCCGAACCATAGCGCATCTGATATGACTGGCATAAAGTTGGCTTGACGTTCAAGATAATTTAGGGACCGTTTCTAAAGTTACATACCGTATTTCCTCAAATGAAAGCCTGTAGTCAATTAAACGCCGGGCCTCTGATAGTGGCCGGGGGCGTGGTCAGCACGAACAAATAAAGGCCGGTCTCAAATAAAGGCCGGGGGAAAATGAATGGATAATCTCCTAAATGCCGTTAATTTAATGCGAAACCATCCTCATGCGAGTCATGCCAGTGAGACACACACTAATCCTGGTCTCTTCTATAGTTAACCTAAAAACTTTACAGGGATTGCTTTGTAAATTAAATTGAGAATATAATGGTGGCATATGCCATTTTAAATAGGCTACTGTAGTCTATGAGAGATGCGACGTCTGTGAAAATGCCGTGTCAGACAGGCTACAAATATCGATCTTCACAATGCGCGCGTCTCAATCTGCTCCTTTAGTAGTCAGAGCACTGATCAGGGAGTCAGCCCATTGACTTACCGTATGTCCTGATCAGTGCCCTGACTACTGAACTAGGGAGCTGATTAAGACGCACCTAATATTAGCCTCTCGTCTCTTTTATGTCTTCTTAAGGGGGTCGCACCCAAGCCTCAAAGCTCAGCTCTGCGCAGTGTCACGTCTCACGCCTTGTTTTTATTTTCGCCTGTCTCCGCTGCGCACGCTCCTCCCCAAACGGACGAGCCATTGTGCTATTCTTTGAAACAACAGAGGGCGATTTGGAGTAATTGTTCTATAAACCAAAGCGTCCAGAAGAAGTGGGCTAACGTGCACAGGTGATGATATTTATTTTAGTAGATTTCACCAAAAACCACACTAGAAAAGAATCGTGTAAATCTCAGTAAACCATGGCTTGATATTATTACTTGTGACATGAGAACAAAATATGCGCTAAATTAACGATCTCTTAAATATTTCCTAATTTCACTAAACTTTAATGTTGTGATTTATTTATTAATTTGCTTAAACCTGGATCTTTATTTAAAATGGCTTATTTCTGCTTTTGTAGGCTCATTCAGTAAATATAAGCACCTCATTTGTATGTGCAAACTGGGGGCCGGTGTGATGAGACGTCACACTCGGCTTTTTTTACGGTCTACGGCTCGGCTAGATTCGCTGAGAACTTGTTCATCTTCGGATGAGGAGCTGTGCGTGGAATTACAAAAAATGCATATTATTTTGTTGTATGGTGATATTTTTGCAAATGTTTCTTAAAAAAAAGCAATGATATTTGTCCACTGGAACGATCACTTTAAATTGAAAACGGTTTACTTAAAGCAGTTATATTTTAAACAGATGGAATTAGAAATACAGGCCTGCCCCTAATAAAAGCCTGCTTCAAATAAAAGCCGGTTCCCATCGGCAGTTCAGGTAAATAAAGGCTCCGGTCTTTATTTGAGGAATTACGGTACATTGGTTATGCGTGTTTGTATAAAACTGACTGTAAAGTGTTCATAGGTGTCGGGTATAATGCATACCTTTTTGATTTTTGATATTTAATAAAATAAACTGTCAAATCATATTAAAATATGGATATGATTTATTTTCCTGGGATACTGTTTGGGCTCAAAATATGCTAGATTTAAATGTGTCATAGCTGATTGGACACTGATGAGAATATTGCTTGAACATATTCATAGAGATAATGTTAGAGATTCTATTTACACCAAATTATTATTTATGCATGTGGTGCTATTGATGACGGCCAATATAAGGAAGGTAATCCCACAGAATACAATGTTGCTTTTAAAAAGTGCATAGAACTGCTTGATTTATTTGTTGTTTGTTGATTTTCAAATATAAAACTTGTTGACATGTTTTCAGTGTGTGCATTGGTTCTTTTTGAAAACACTTTATCGAATTTGAACAACACGACGTGATAATATTGATAACCGTGATAATTTAGGTCACTGTAACCGTGATGTGAAAATTCAATACCGTTACATCCCTAATTCTGACCAATCGAAAAGCAGTTTAAGAAATACAGCATGGCAATGAGTGATGTGGATGTTGTCGCGTTCCTACGTTTTGGTTCGTTTCAACTGGTTCGGACCAAAGCAATCAGTGTGGTGTGAAAAGGAACCAAAAAAGCTGTAAAATGCAACAATGTGTAATTGTTTGCCCTTGGTTCGGAACCAAATGAACCAAACTAGAGATGTTAAAGCCCTTAGTATGTTCTGTAAATGTGGGTAGGATGTACCTTCTCCAAGGTTCTGGCCTCTGTTGAGATCTCTCTTCATTTTACGCTTGGTTCTCTTTCCTCTTCCCTTTCTGGCACCAGCACCAGACTCGGCCAAGACTCCACGCCAAAGCTCATCAGCTGTCACTGAGGGAATAAATTGATGTGAATTAAAAAAATGAATAAATCACAAACACCTACAGAGCCATATCACTAACAGTCAAATAAGGTGAAGAATGAATAATAAACCCTTTGTATTGTTTTAACCTGTTAAAGTGTAAGCGTTGGTTTTACAATGCAAGTATAAAGTTTTATCCATATTATGTGGCCGTGTCTGTGCGTACGTGTGTTTAGAGGGGTTGGGTAATCTGGGACGTTGGGAGTTGTTTGATGTTGTTCTGATTTAATTAGGACTTAATTAGATGAGACCGAGAGGCCTGCCAGGCCTAATGAAGCATTCGATTCCAACAAAAGCAGTCCATGAAATATCATAATTCTATCTGACAACCAAACATCCCCATTACACACCAATGCACATAAAACCAAAGCATTCAAAAACACACTCATGTTGATACACTCAACCACACCATCTGCAAGAGAGATGCTGAAGGCACTTCCCTATGCAGTTCTAAAAGTTTTGGATGCACAGATTTTTCTTTATAACTAATAGTTTTAATGAAAACAGTTCATGTCTCATGGAGAAGATCCTTATGAAAGCAGACAAATAAAAGAGATGCAGGAACAAACCATGTTGCATATATTAGAATAAAAGGGCTGTTAAGCAGGTGTTTTTTTTATTTCCCTCAAATTAAGTCATATTTATATTCAGATTTCATGGCCTAGCAGAAATGGTTTGTAACTTAGCAAATCACTGTCTGTCCATCACTTATAAAATATTCTCAATACTAGCACAAATTCTTGTGGAAGCACACGATGCCCCATGACCTATACCTGTACGTAATTTTGCTTCCATTTTAAAAATAAGTTTAAAATAACATCTAAAAATACACAATGACAATAGATGTCAGTCTAATGCTGGAGTTTTCAAACTTTATGATGCCAAGGACCCCCAGCATGCCAGGGAGCCCCTTCCTAAAATCCATCTATATATTTTTGATGTATGAAAAAAAACATTTTAAATAACCTGGAACGCACTTCACTTCCGGTAAGGTCAATATCCACGCTCTGGCTTGTATATCCCATATCCAAAGCGTGGATACTGACCTTACCGGAAGTGATGCGCGTTCCAGGCTGTTGGATATAGTGTTGTATTTGAGGTAAAAAATGATATAAATACTAGAGCTTTTTTTAATTACGATTAATCGCATGATTGTCATCAGTTAACTCGTGATTAATCGCAATTTAATCGGAGATTTTTATTTGTTGTAAATGTATCTTAAATTAAGTTTGAATTACGTTTTTAATACTCTAATCAACATGGGTATATGGACAAATATGCATGCTTTATGCAAATGCACGTTTATTATTAGTGAAACCATATAATACTTATTAAATAATAATCAATAAAACAGCATGAAGACTAGATATGTATCAAAGGTCATAGATGTTTATCAAAGAAGTTGTTCATATCTCTTAAGCCTAGCTTAAAATTTCAGAATAAGCAGGGATTTCTCTCATTTTAAGAATATAAATAAAGGTAGTATTACTGGCAGTTTAGTTCAGAACAGGGCACAGTTCGTATGAAAAACTGGTAATGTGAAAGCTGTCATGTGGACCTGTGAGCGCACCAGTAACATACCATACCCGGAGGAGGTCCATATTCCATGAGTAGGAATATTGTGTGGCCCCTTTAAGAGAGGCGCGCTCTCTATTGAACTGCCGGCATTTTGCGTGTGCGCGCCGAACTATGCCTCAATTCACGTGAACAGTGTGAAGAACACAGACTCGGAAGCGTTCTTGTTCAGAAGAGTAACCTGTGCATTCGTTTTAGCCGATTGTAATGCATTTAGTTCAATATAACACATGTACTGTGTTATAGTGGTGATGTGTCAATGATTTACCTCAGACATGAGCGAGAGTGAGCTTCAGTGTATTCAAGCATCGCGCTCGGACTGAAGAGAATGTGCTCAATGTAAATGGACTTTTCTTCCAACCGGGTGTCTAATTTGGTTAAACAGAAAATATGGTAGCTTATAGGCAATAACTGCACTTTTAGTTTAGAATAATGATAACCATTTTCTTTCCCTATTAATGTTTGCTGTTGCATCCTTCACGTCTATGGCTTATCCCGATTTCTCCAACGACGGGCTATGGATCAAACAGAAAATGCGCGCTAAGTTAACACGCGTTAATAAATTTAGGGCCGTTACAATGAATTTGCGTTAACGCGTTATTAACGTGTTAACTTTGACAGCCCTAATAAATACGGCTCACACAAACTAAAAAGTTTTGTGTCTTAAGATATCAGTGTGTTGTCATGAGCCACAGAGCTCTTTGTGCATGTTGTCTAAGCATGTTTTTTTTTTCGTTTTTTTGCTCTCATAGAACGTACCCATTCACGTGATTATATGATCTGCACACAGGAAAGGTTGGAGTTAAAAATCTTAATTTGTGTTCTACTGAAGAAATAAAGACGCCTACATGTTGGATGCACTGGGGGTAAGCAGATAAACATCAAAATTTCATTTTTGGATGAACTATCCCTTTAAACTGTTAGATAAATAGCAAGTGTGACATTATAAATACAGCATATTGTTTTCAAACTTCAATTCGTTATACTTAATGTTGGATGTATAAACCTGAAGAAGAACATTTCCAATTAAAAATGTGTATAAGCAACTTTCACAATAAATGTATGTAAGCAGCTTAAAGCTACACTGTGTGATATTTTCCCCCATCTAGCGGTGTAAAGGTATATGTCCATCCAGTGAATATTAGTTTCTGTTCCTCTCAATTCTGATTTCGTTTTAACTCCTACGGTGGCCGATTTAGTCCAAGATTAACATGGCAATCTCCCTCTTCACATTCGACATGGTGCCATCGAGTGTTAAAACGTGAAAGACGAAGCTTGAATTTATGGGTATGACCCTCTTTGGCTAATGTACTTTTAAGATGGAGGGGCAACATGGCGACCAGCATTCGAACCCCTCACCCGTATGTATTTTCAATGGCATATTAAAAACTTACGAGAATACTTTATAACTTGAAAGAAGTAAATATACATTAATGAGCACATATATTTTTGAAAGAACTAAGTGTTTTTAGCTAAGAATAAACTAAAAAAGTTGCACAGAGTAGCTTTAAGTACTGCATTAAGAATACTGCCTTACAACCCCAGTGAGCAAGATAAAGTGGACTATAGTGAAAGAAACTCACTAGAAAGATACAAAGCAAACATATATGTGGTGAGGTTGGGAAGCGAGAGACATGGGAGGAGCAAGCAAGACCAGTGTGTGATTGAGAATGAGCATCACCTGCGAGGCACACCAGTCTCAAGTCCTCTCGTGAGGGATTTTGAACCCCAGTTTGGAAACCCCTGGTTTAATGCATGTGAACATACAAAAATAGTGCAGATGGAATGCAAGAACAGTCTTTAAATGAACTGCTGTGGACTGCAGGTTAGAGGTATTTTCTGTACCTGACGGCATTTATTTTTAAACCCGACTGGACCCGGACGTAAACAGCATTGGCGTGTCCAAAGCCTGCCCCCTGCAGTCAGTCAGGAAAAATTCCAGTGTCCTGCTTACTGATTTGGCCAAAGCTCCATTACTTTATTTATGACTTTATTTATGCATTTCCTTATTTATTATTACTAGGGATGCTCATTTCGGTTAATTTTCAAAAGTTTGCTTTCGTTGCATTTTTTTATTTGTTTAGATTTTTTAGCTCGTTTCATTTGTGAGCAGTAGTATCAGCCTGCCTCAGCTTGTCAAAAATGCCTTTTAACTGTGAAGGTAATATAGTAGGCTAAATTAACTAACATTGTGATGCTGTTATATCTATGGATTTTATTATAGGCAAGACAAGTCAAGAGTTGATTTGAGAGGCTAAATTGATTAAACGTGGTTAACTCACTGTTGGCCACAGGTCGCTTGGCCGTCACTTAAAATAATTAAAACTTTAATTTAACAAACAAAAAAATGCTCTAAACATCTTTCTAAATAAACCTAACAAAGAAATGAAACGAAATATAACTACTTTGACATTAAAAACAAAACTGAACTATTTTAATGGCTGCAACAATGTAAGCCAAATGTAAGCCAAAAAAAAAACACGGGCTCCAGTTGGACTCGGGCCTAGATTTTTGATAAGCAGTCGGACAAAACCACACTAAGAAAAGCATTAAACAAGGCTTCAAATGGCACGGATGCCCGGGAAATACAGAGACGGCTCGCTAGAGCGGCCAGCCTCGGGAACCGACTTTCATTTGCTTTCCTCCACCAGTCCGGAGCTTGTACTAGCCTACTGCTGTATTGTAATAGCCTACCGCGTAGCTTATTTTGCACGTAACTTCGTCACCATTTCTGTCGAAATAGTCCCACACAGTATACTTCTTTCCCATTGCTTAATTTTGCAAAATATGTCTGTGTCGGCACGTGCGGTTCGTTGCATGTGTCGACGCGGCACGTGAGTTATAAAAAAATAAAATTAAAATTAAAAAAACCTTTAAACCGTTTAACTGATAGTGTTAATCAGTCAAAATTCTTAATATCGGTTAACGGTTCAATGGTCAATATGAGCATCCCTAATTATTACCATATTATTGCCTGCACAAAGGATACAAATTATTTCTTAGTTCGGCATTCAATGCTGACCAGCGGATTGGAAAAACAAACGTGATAGCTCAATACAAATTAAATAAGATGACTATTACAGCCTACTAATTTTAATACATAATAATAACATTTGTGAAACTATAAAAACAACAGATCTAAAAAGGTAAAAAAAAAAAAAAAAAAAACTAAACATATAAGAGTATAAACTGTCAGAAACAAAGCTAGCTAGCTTGTTAGCTTGAGAATATTTGCCAGCAAAGTTGTTGCCATAACAAAAGAAAACATCTGATTTAAAGCCCCTCTCCTTCTTTCTAGACGGTGTGAGGAATGACACTTCGACTGACATTGTTCACAGTAATCCATTAAAGATCTTGCAAACAGTGAGTCTAAATCCATGCAGACAGCGCTCGTTGAAATGGAAGGCAAAAGTGAACGAATTGGTTTAAATAATACAATTTTGTTAAAATCCCCGACATATTTTTAAAAAATTCGGATTTAAAAATTCACATTAAATTACCCGAGACCCAAAGCCACTAATACCGAAAGCAACCCGTGTCTGAGGAAAGTTTTGGACCTGAACCCACTCAGGTCTCGGGTCAGACCTCGGGTTTTCAGATCTAAGTGAACCTCTACTGTGAACACCTCTACTACAGGCCAATGATATGCTCCTGTTCAATGACACGGAAATAAATCTATATATATTTTGACTTGTTTTTGCATTGTATAGTCAATGCTTTACTCATCTTACACAATAATGTAACTTCTTATAATTATTTTCATTTAATTTAATAAGCAGCCCTTTATTTCATGTAATTAAACAACATGACATACTTAATTTGATTAAAAATTAATAATTTTGACCATTTCTAAAATATCATGGGGACAATATTTGTAAAGCTGTGCTGAGATGTTTTGCGCTATGAGGATAGCAAGCTTGTCTACTGTCATTCAGCAGATGCTTAAAGCATCTAACTGTACAATACCTGCAGGGATCACCAACAATCCTCTAAACAAAGGATATCATAACATGCTTACATTTGTTGAAGAAGCTTGAATGTCTGTTCTGCTGCAGGGCGGCAGTGACTGGAGCATACTGGGCAGGGGTGGGACTGCGTCTTGCCAAGTGGGAGAAGTGAGCAGCGCCCCCTAGTGCTCTCAGTGCTCCGACACCTTTTGGAAAAGAAAGACAGAGGACAGGACATTTTTTAAAGTCGGAATGAAACAGAGGTTGGTATAGACTTTTCTTCTCTATTGTGATGTATATCAGAGTGAAACTTTAAGCATGTGGCATGTGAATGACAGGTTGCCCCAAAGAGATGTTGCTGCATGAGGGTAGTTATTTTAATTAAAAACAACAGGAGCACATCATTAAAAATAATAATAATGATATGGATGGATGGATGAACCATTATAAAAAATACTGCCATCTTCCATAAAATACAAGAATTGTCAATTCATGGTTGAGTGAAAGCACAGTAAGAGTTCACTATTCCAAACACATAAATTGTTTACAATCAACCGCATCAGATCACCTAAGATACAAAGCAATTCCTGAGTTCCAAAGACAAATAAAAACCAGAGGCCAGAGGTGTAAACTATTGGAGCAAATGTAATAGTAACTGTCCTTGATTATCTTTTTGGCTACTTATCAAAGATGCTAGAAACTACAAGTATATGTACTCTACACTTTACTCTGGTACACATCAATTTGACAATTTTTTTGAATACTAAAAGATTCTTCTGATCCTAGGCTAAAATCTGTAGCGTTTGATTGCTAGTTTGACAAGTTCACCAAAGCAATTCTGGTAGTGTCAGAAGAAGATTTGACGCAGTCCTGCAGTGTGACTTTGACGACAACGTCAAGTCAAAAAACAATAGGCGTACCGAACCTGATGACGCAATTAGTGAGACAACATGGATGCATCCTGACTGATATTAATGACAAGTGAGATACTACTGGTTGACATGTCTCACAGCAGGTTAGAGACTAAATCATTAATTCTGTGTTATGGGGTTATTTGGTGCTGATAGTGTGAGGATGTATATGACGTAATTAGTATGTATTTGAATGAACTTGAATGTACATACATGGCATGAATAAAATATTTACATCACTAGCACATAATTTAATTTTTTTTTAAGTGTGAGACTGTATGCATTTGGTTATATGTACATAGTTTGTTTTCATTATAAACTGATTCACGTAAAAACAACAGCAAAGAAGCATCCCTTGATGTTTATTCATTTTATATAATCCTTCACATGAGTTTTGCAATGTTGAACGAGATCGCCAGAAAAAAAATTGCCTGAAAAAAACTGAGACAAAATCCACAAGAACTGCATAAAATATCTCCAAGATGCTTGAAAAAACCCTCCTGCAAAGTTCCCTGAAAAACTAGGAGCAAGTGTCCCTGGACAAAAGCTGTTTAAAATGCAAAGGGTGGTCACACTAAACACTGATTCAATTTAGTTATTAGGAGTTAATTTATGACTATTCTAGACACAAGTGTCTAGAACTCTTCACAGTACTGTAGCTTTGCAGGAAAGTTTCTTCAAGCATCTTGGAGATGTTGTCGCAGTTCTTGTGGATTGAGGTGTTCCATTTTATTTTGACTTTAGAAAATCTAACATCTGATTGCTCCCCTTACAAATCAACTGATTTTTGTGTTTTTCATTGGCGTGTCTCTCAGGTGTTGAGTAGTGTATCATTGAGACTAAAAGTAAAACCACTTAAGTACCATTAAAATCAGATACGCTAATGTCTGGTTTCACAGAAAGGCAAATTATGCCTTCATTAAATTATGACATTTAAGTAGCTTTTATTCCATGGCTTAAAAAAAGCTAGTATTCATTTTGAAACAGAAAAAGGGCACTGACACATGTTAAGATATGTCAGTGCAGTTAAAAACAGCTTAAGCAAAGCATGTATTTTAGTCTTGGACTAGGCTTAAGCTATTTTTGTGAAACCGGGCATAAGACTTTTACTCAAGTCATATTGGCACCTTGTTACTTGCAATGAGTATTTTTTGCTGTAAGGTATCTATCTGTACTATTAAGTATGGTTTTCAGGTACTCTTTACACTTCTGATAAATAAAATAAAAAACAAAGAAGCCCATAGATAGAAGATCAACGTTTCTGAAACAGCAATATTGAATGCACCAACGTTAGTAATAGTACAATAATAACATGAAAATTTAGCCTACTAAGCAACTGCATGAATGAAGTTGTCCATAATACCATCTGAAAACTCTCATACTCTCATACATAATGCCATATCTCAAATGATATAAACACGACATTGTGTACAAAAGATAACAATTGAACATACAATAAAATAATTTAAATACACGTTTTAATTCAGTATGACAACTAACTGACAGCTCTGGCAGGGATGTCTATGGTTGTATTTAGGGCAAATATTTTGTGTTATCTATATCATGATACGTCATTAGAGTTATGCATTTACTACAACATTCTGACAGGGACCGTTAGCGTGTTCACATTAGTTTTTCTTCAAACTTCTTACAGTCTACACATTCTTTACATAAGCTCTCACCAAACGTGAAGACAACCGCCACTACACTCAACAGAGGTTTAAAAAAAGCTAATTCAACAAGAGTTCTAATCAAAACGCACCTTCAAATGACAACCGGAGGACACAGCACAGCCTTGTGACCGCCGCCATGTTCGGATGCTGAGGGGTCCTTGAGCGTAAGCGTGCTGTTCAAACCTGTGCCTGTCCAGAATTACAGAAGTCTGAGATAAATTGAAAAAGGGATAAATTACGATAAATACAATTATTATTTTTGAATGGCAGTTTCCGTTTTTAAAAAAGTTAGAAATATATTGTATAATTTAAAGAATTATGATAAGTGTACAATCACCTTTATTAAAAGTGAGTGGACTACCACAGTTTAGGAGCTCATACAATAGCATTAATTATTAATATTTTATAGAATAGATAGATAGGCTACTAGCATTGGTTATAGACATAGGCTATCAATAATCAGGAAAGAAAGTCATATGGTTTTGGAACATAAAGTGAGTATTTTTAGGTAGGCTATAGTAATCCTTTTATATTTTATGTATAAGTACTTATTTTGGATGCTAATTTTGAATGTTTAAACTCACGCATGCAATTACCCCATCAAAAGATAAAAACTGAATTTGAATTGAAGAGCTGCAGGGCTATGATCTGGAGCTCTCTCCATGCAGGGCGCACACTGATGTCTGTGCAGTCTTCTGGGACATTACACCCATCTGCGCTCCGCTTGTGATACAGCGTTAGAGTGGAGGATTGACACCTGCATGCTCAGTAGAGCCTAAACTCATATCCTTTAATCAGCAGCTCCATTATCAGCTGTAGTCAAACTGTGTCCTGCTCAGGTTGAGTCTGAATCACAGGGGAACCAGTCAAAGAGAGGTGACTACGATATTTTGCAAAAGTGCCCATAAAGAGGAAAAGAGACGGTGGATATCAAGGGAAAAATGAAAAGGGTAAGAGGCATCACATTTCACTCTTATAATGTAAATCAGTAGGCAATGTAAACAAAAATTTGGGCACTAGCAAGGGCTTCTTTTAAAAAATGGGACAATGGTGACTGTTAACTGTGGCATGATTATGAGGTTGCATATCGCAATAAATTCAGACATTACACAAATACAAATAAAGTGAGTAATAAAACAATATAAATATTACTACAAAATTAATAAATAAATAGAAAAAGCTTAAAACTCTTATAGGGTGTTCCTGGTCTGCAGTGGTATCAAAAGTGTCCAAAGAAAGAACAGTGGTGAACTGTGGTGAACCATGTTGGTCATGGGTGGCCAAGGCTCATTAATGCACGTGGGGAGCAAAAGCTGGCCCGTGTGGTCCAATCAAACAGATTAACTACTGTAGCTCATATTGCTCATGAAATTAATGCTGGTTCTGATAGAAACGTGTCGGAATACACAATGCATCACAGTTTGTTGTGTATGGGGCTGCATTTCCGCAGACCAATCAGGGTGCCCATGCTGACCCCTGTCCACCGCCAAAGGTGGCAACAGGGGGCACTTGAGCATCAGAACTGGACCATGAAGCAATAGAAGACGGTGGAAAATGGGAGCAATAGAAGACAGGTTTTTTCACGTTCTTTAACATAACGTGGATGTCCAGGTGCGTGTGGGTCACTTAGGGAACACATGGCACCAGGATGCACTATGGGAGGAAGGCAAGCCGGCGGAGGCAGTGTGATGCTTTGGGCAATGTGCTGCTGGGAAACCTTGGATCCTGCACTTTGACACGTATCATCTAACTAAGCATTGTTGCCGACCATGCACACCCTTTCATGGAAACGATATTCCCTGGTGGCTGTGGCCTCTTTCAGCAGGATAATGCACCTTACCACCAAGGAAAAAATGGTTCAGGAATGGTTTGAGAACCATAACGCGTGTTGATTTGGCATCCAAATTCGAGCATCTGTGTGATGTGTTGAACAAACAAGTCTGATCCCACCCCCACCCCGACACAAACACATACACACACACACACACACACACACACACACACACACACACACACCTCACAACATACAGAACTTAAAAGATCTGCTGCTCTGCTGCTAACATATTGGTGCCAGATACCACAACTTCAGGGGTCTATAGTGCTCAAGAAACATTTCTTATTTGTTGCTAATAATTTTGTGGAAGCAACACATTTCTATCTGGATATCCAAAAAGAAATGTGTTGCACATTCTCAATGGGAAAATGTCCACACACAGCAACATCATTCAGCAATATTGCTCAAAATGTTGCCCCGTGTATCATAAGCTTCAGTTTCACAACCCTGACCCAAAAAAGCTCTTTCAGGTCAATTTGACCCAGAGAAGATATTCTTTTCCGCGAAAATACTAGTTAATGTTATCACTTTGGACTGAAACTTAGTGACTTTGTTCCCAAAGGGTATAACTAAATCTCAAAAACGTTTGGGAAATGTTCTTACTTTTTTGTGGGAGTTTTGTTACCTTGTTACACTTATGGTGTTCCCAGTCAAAAATGACCGGCCTATAAAAAATATCTTATAAATCCCTCATTATACCATATTTTCACCCAATCTTGGATTCAATCTTTTTGTCAACTTGTTCTCTTTCAATTAGAACTGGTTTTATATTTTGATTTGCATCTGAATAATCATAGGCCTCATTTATTTGAGAGTATAGGCATTTCATTTTTTGAATATTTTTTTTTTACATTTTTGAATAATTTTAGAAATATTAAATAAAATCTGAAGAAAATTGGTATTTTTGATCACACTAGTGTACTCTAATGTTTCACCAGGAATTTTGTTTTGAAACTTTTATTTTGTAAAAAATATGGCACACAGTCACACTTGTGGTGTTCCCGGTCAAAAATGACCGGCCTATAAAAAATAGCTTATAAATCACTCATTATACCATATTTTCACCCAATCTTGGATTCAATCTTTTTGTCAACTTGTTCTCTTTCAATTAGGACTGGTTTTATATTTCTGTTTGCATCTGATTAATCGTGGGCCTCATTTATCTGAGAGTAGGCATCTCATTTTTTGAGTAAAAAACTAATACTTTATGAGTAAATTTGGAAATATGAAAAAAAAATGGCTACTGATGATCACACTAGTCTACTGTAATGTTTCACCAGGAATTTTGTTTTGAAACTTTTATTTTTAAAAAAAAAATATGGCACATAGTCACACTTGTGGTGTTCCCGGTCAAAAATGACCGGCCTATAAAAAATAGCTTATAAATCACTCAAATTATAAGCAATTATATCAATAAATTAGACCATATTTTTACCCAATCTTGGATTCAACCTTTTTGTCAACTTGTTCTCTTTTAATTAGGACTGATTTTATATTTCTGTTTGAATCTAATTAATTGTGGGCCTCATTTATCTGAGAGTAGGCATGGTCAAAAATGGTCACAATAGCCGACCATTGAAAGTGAATGGGAGAGACTGAAAATAACAGAACAATTTAGTTTTCAGGAGCATGTTCATTATTTTCATGTACACATATGAGCATATGTGCTTGCAAGCATCGAGCCCTTGGACCTGTGCATGTATCAATACATTTATACACACACACACGTTAAAACACACAAACTTTGAGTATTACACACATTCTTTTCCACAGAGAGAAATTTGATCCTACCCTAACCTGCCATTACCTCACACACATACTAATTGAAAGAGAACATGTTGACAAAAAGATTGAATCCAAGATTGGGTGAAAATATGGTATAATGAGTGATTTATAAGATATTTTTTATGGGCCGGTCATTTTTGACCGGGAACACCTCAGGTGTTATAGGGTTTTGAACACCACCTGAGGGTTAATAGTCATATAGTGCTATAGTCAATTTCTGGAGGCCGGAAAAGTCACCAAAGCAATAATGAACGCCAAAAAGTAAACAAAAGGAGATACGAGTCAATGCAAGGATTCTTTCACTTAAAAGATTCATTGAACACAGAGATAAGTTCATCATGTCCAAAAAAGTGAACAAACACAGAGCAGTTCCAAATAATGCTGACACCACTGCATATACAGAAGAGGAATCCACCCTAAGTAATGTACATAAAGATGATAATGGTAATAGAGAAGCATATAACTTTATTAATGTAGTGCTTATGCTGCTCTAATTGACTTGCTGCTGATATCAAATGTTGTTTACATTTAAACGAGCCTCAACATTCTAATCGAGTAGCAACTGCAGTTGACATTTGAAATCAACACAACAAACCTTGAAGTCTGATCATTCATGCTACAAGCTCTTTACAACTCTTCAGATTAGAACGTTTCTTCAATTTGTCTAATTTGGGAAGTTGCTCTTCAGTCATCAGCATGGAACAGCGTCGCTCAAGAAGAACCAGGGCTCGTCCCACACACCTGAGGGGATTCTTGGTGGAGGGCCTTTCTTCCATTCAAGACCTTTCACAGTTAGCAGCTGTAATCAAGTTAGATCACAATTACAGCTGCATCTCGGATGAAGTTCAAAGACCCACCGGTTTGGACGAGCGCTACCTAAAGAACGCAGCTATCCTTCCCGACATTCATCCAGCACCCTCAGTCTCTTCAGTGGACGTGTGTCAGCAGGAAGAGCCTGTCTCCATCCACGGCTATAGCGTGGAGAAATACCAGGACATTTATCGCTCTGTGGTGGAGCCAATGAAGATGACGCGCTCTGGTCGGCACCGTCCCTACAGCCTTGGGCTGGGACTGAAGATCAAGCAGCGGCTGTGGGAGACCCTCAACTGCCCTTCACTGGTGGAGACGGAGCAGCCTGACGGACGCGTCCTGATCACTGAAAGCTTCTCCGCACCCAGCAGAAGCTTCGCTCCACGAATCCATTTGGACATCAGTGAAGAGCCCCTGCCTGAGGAACCCAGAAGAAAGAAGCCCAGACACTGAGTCATCAAAGTGTCAAATGGAGGCTGGAGTATCACACAGCGGGGCCTACGTATGTAAATATTGAGTTATGGTGGTGTACGTTTTTATTACCACAGAGTAGGTTAGGTTTTTTATTTGGATGAATTTTAAGAATGCTTCTGTGAAATTGGTTGGATGTTTTTGATGTCATGTGACTCCTCCTAGGTTGTTCTAAGTGGTTTTAATGCATTGCTATTTGGTTGTCACAGTGTTTGAGATGGTGTTGACATGTTTGGCAAGGTTTTCTGAGAGGTTATTAGCATGTTATGGAACGGTTGCTGGATTTTCGGAGTGGTTTTTCGTGCATTGATATGTGGTTGTTAGGATGTTTAGATTGGTTGGTTATGTGCGGTTGTTTTTGAGCAGTTTGGTTAGGGTAGGTTAGGGTCCCTCATATGGTTTGCAGCTTGACGTGCTGTGAGGGCTTGTGTGCATCAGTGATGCCGAGAGCTACGCCACTGGTACTTCACAACTACTGATAGGGTCACTCATAGTGGACAGGTCTCAGCTGAGATGCCAGACGAAGACAAACCACCTTCTGGACAGGAGAGGATTGGCCTGATGTTCTTGGCAGAAGATCACTGTCTTGTGACAACAGCAACAACACTAGAATTACCTGAATAGAAGAAACTTTAAACTGATATAATTTTGATGGAAGTCATCGATGGATCTGTACGAACAGAATGAGGAAACACAGGATGGTTTAATATTAGTAAAAGGTGTACATCAAGGATGCATTCCTTCTTCAGCACTGTAACAGCATTCAGTCAGTCAAATCTGAGGGATGGTAATGATTATTTCGTCATACAACAGAAGGAGACAAACAAGGTAAGTATAAAGTACAGTTGTTTATTAGAGCAGAAAGCAGAGAAGAAGCAGGAGTAAATCGATGGTCAGTATCGCAGCAGTCTGATAGTTTGCAGATGACTTCGCTGGATGGGTTCCTTCGGACTTCCTTCTGTTTGAAGATGAGAATGGAGAGACGGAATCTGGAGACCCGGACCACTGAGGACTTTAGCAGAAGACTGATGACAGAAGACAGATGAAGGTGATCTCAGGTAAGTAACACAGGTAGGTAGATAGTCAGGCTAGAGTAGGTATAGTAACCATGAGACTAGACCCTGAGGTGATGATGGTGACTGCAGCAACTCTGGCCGATGGTGACATCACACGCAGCTTCTAAAGTGAGATGACGAGGGTAATGGCTTGCAGGCGTAACTAAGCAACAGAGTCCGTTAAAGATGACAAAGTAGTATGTCTCAAAGCTGTACTTTTTTCTTTTCTAAAAAAAGAGTACATACTTTTAGGTCGTATTAGGCGAATTGGGACGCAGCATTGGTGAATGGAGCTGGTACAGCTTCTACATGGTAAACATCAAAAATAAATCTCTTCTGAAAATGTTTCTAAATTTAGGCATATGATCATGTAAGTACCACTGGTTAGAGCAGTGAAAATTCTATAAATTAAACAATTACTATTTATAATGGGTAGTAGTAATTTAGTCATCTAAAATTCTTAGACCAGAACTTAATAAAGCAGGTGCTTTGTGACATAATTATTATAATAATGTACTGATTATCATGAATAATCAAAATGTCCATGTTAAACATAAAAACTAGCGCTATCAGTCAATTAAAATATGTAATCACAAATAATCACAGATTTTGAAAGTGTAATTGTAAAATAAATCTGAATCTATATTTAATTTTTTTCTCCTGTCAAAATGCATTTAAAGAACAGAGTTTGTTCCAATGTTTTATTAACATTATACACAAACAAAGGAACTAACATAAAAATTTAATTTACTGAAAAACAAAAACTGTAAAACACTAAAACAATCACGGCATGAAAAACAGCATCAAGCTCAAAGAAAGAAAAAAATTAATAAAAGTCTTCTTTATTCAAGTTGTCCTTTTTCTGAGTTTCATTTCTATTGTCTGATGGTATTTTAATATATCTTTATGTATCAAGACAAAAGGCATTATTTTTAAAACCATATTAATAAGAAAATGTTTTTCCTCATCCATATTAGGTCAACATGGTCTAATTTTGTTTTGGTATTTTCAATGCATGGACAAAACAGTTGAAATATTATTTCTGATCTGTTCATCAGAAGAAACAGTCATATACTATGGGTCTGAAACAACACGAGTGTGAGTAAATTATTACTTTGAGTTATAGGCCTACTATATCTGATGTCAGTGAGTTCTGCTTTGGACTCTTAAATATTGGCTTGGATATTCAGCCACTTTGGTTAGTTGGAAGCCAAATCAGATTTAAAAAATGTATCAGTTATACTTTAACGAGGTCTATTTTACTGACTTTTTTCTTAATGTAGACCGTTCAAAACATCAAAACAATATTAATACTATTATTCGTGTTATTCAGAGAATTCTATTTGGCACTGACTGCAAAAGCTAAACTGTAAAATGTGACATTAAAATGTGGTTTAATTGTTAATTTACTGCTGAACATATCGAATATGTTTCATTTTAGGGGAAAGTATTTAGATATTGTTATGAAGACATTAGATATGGAATACAAAAGACACAACTGTATAACAAAAAATGATCTACTGCATTCACAAGTTTGAGGTCTTTAAGTTTTCCGTTATAACATAATTTAAAATTTATTTTATTCCTGTGATGGCAAAGTTGAATTTCAAGGTGTCACAATCCTTCAGCAATCATTAGTTGAGTCCTTGCCTCAATGGGTCGGGGCTGTTTTTGCAGGAAAAGAGTCTTACATTTTTTCCACAACCATGGAAATGACTAACTCCCTAGGCAGTGCACTTGCTACTGACCTAGGGAGCTGACTGAGAGAGAGAGAGAGAGAGAGAGAGAGAGAGAGAGAGAGAGAGAGAGAGAGAGAGAGAGAGAGAGAGAGAGAGAGAGAGAGAGAGAGCAAGGGGGCAAGTACGAGAGTGAAGAACTACTCAGTCAATTCAGCAGGAGAGAGAGACGGCACAGATAACAGCCAGGAGAGGCATGAATGACAGGATAGAAGGGAAGGAGGAGAGAACCCATACAGAACATGAAGACTTGCTTCAGTGGAAGTGACACCAAGCTGTCAGAGAAAAGCAGCTGATGGGAAAAAGCAGTTGAAAGAAAAAGAGAGGACGAGAGTTTGCAAAGCTGTAATTCTGTCCTGCATGCATCCAAACACAAGCTTTTCCAATTTCCTGTGTGACAGCCAGAGCTGTCGTCAGTGCGACAGGAAACAGATTAAAGAGCCTCTGGAAGGGCTCTGTCAGCATGCTGTGGATGTTTATTAATCATTATATCTGCAGAAGTGGAATAATCATGATTGATTATGCGGGAAGGAGAGGTGATTGGTTGGGGTGGAGGCAAGTAGCCAATAATAAACCAACCTGTGGGTTTGATTGTTTTTATCTCTCCAATCCAACAGACTAATGCCACAAATCAGCACCAAAAAAATGTGTGTTTATATAAGTGTTAAATCCATTCAGAGTGTTGGTGCTACAATTTTTCAATTGTATGTCAAATCAGAGTACCGGAAAGTCTTATTTATGGCAAGTAAATCTCTGTATGAGTTTTGGTCCTGGCTCTCATAACATTCTCAGTGTAATACAAGCTTTCAGAAGCTTTAGTATATGGGGTCTATAACCTTTTTTTTTTTTTTTTTTTAAGAAATTAAGAAATGTAGAATGAAGAAAAAGTTTTTGAAGGGATTCTAAAATGTAATGTTTTGTTGAAATGCAAATGATGAGATAAGTTTGGTAAATAAATGTAAATAAATTCTTGCAAAACATACAAGTTTACATGGAATTTTTAGAGTCATCTGTATAAAAACAGTCCAATATTTGGCCTTATATATTACATACTAATACTAATAAAACCAAAAATGTGGTAACATATTTAATTAAAACAAATTTAAACAAAAAAAAAAGTAACTTTACATGTAAAGTAAACAAAAAATGTCAAATGTAAATGTAAACGCCCTTTCACGCATCTGAATTGCAGCAAAGTTCATCTCTCTTACTTAAAAAAAAAAAACTAAAATATTTTTTGTTTATTAGCATTGATCATCAAAGGTCAGCAGCTAGGACATTGTTTGATAAAGTGAGATTACAAAGTATTTATGTTATTTAACATTTAATTACTTTGCATAATAGTTTGCATTTTACTGTTTTAATTCATTTTAAGGATCTGTATCTGTTTTTGTACAAGTGAGATGAGTAAATATCTGCTTAGGGTAGAACTGCAATAATCATGTTTACACACATTTATGCCTCTGCGTTTTACTATATAATTTATCTCATATAATACTTTATAATTTATCTCAACATGGGGACAGGAGAGGTGTCAGTCAATAAAATAGGAAAACAAAGGAACTTACATTACTTAAAGTAATGCGTGACTTTACTAGTTACTTGAAAAAAGTAATCTGATTACATAACTCACGATATAGTAATGCGCAACGCGTTGCTTGCCCCAACACTGTTTATCTGAGTTTCAAGAGTCGGATTTACTTAAAAATAGCCGGCAGATAATATTCCAGATAAGTAAAAAAAAAAAAACGAATTCATTTGCTCGAGAACTACACTTTTCATGCTATGTGCTTTTGATTCAGTTGAAAGAACCAACTTATAAAATCGTTAGTGAACTGGACTACACCAGATGCATTGTAATTTCTTTGATTCAATAAAAGAAGAACCGATTCATAAGATTAATTGTTGAGGAATTGGAAGAAACTTCTCATGCTTAAGTTAATTAACAGCAAAATAGCTTTTCTTTATATTTCTGTATTGTTTCTAGTCAAAATTCTTAAATCAAGATGGATGATAAGTAAAATGACATGAGATATTTTTTCTTGTTTTTTTTCTTGTCTTCTTGTTTAAATGACGATTCAATTTTTTTTTTTTTTTACTCCATTAGATAATTTAGCTTGTTTTAAGCAAAAACTCACTTTGCTTTTATTTCTTAGAAAACAAGAAAAATATATCATGTAATTTTACTTATCTAGTATATCCATCTTGATTTAAGAATTTTTAGACATTTAGACTGGAAACAATACAAAAAAATTTCAAGTAATAAAAAAAAAAAATGCAGTAAAAAAAAAGACTCATAAGAGTTATTCGTTTGTGAATCGTACTACACTGGTTGCACAGTATGTTTTTTATTCAATAAAAACAACCAATTCAGGAATCAGACTCCAGTGGTCATGCTGTATGTTTTTATTTATTTATTTTTTAAATAGTTGCCCATAAGTGTCTTTCGGTCAGAATTTCTGACTGCATTATTATATGTTTTGTAAATAAATTCAGCAGCAGCAAAGCAGTAATTTTACATATTTTAGTTCAGTGTTCTGTCTGCACTGGTGCTAGAATGCATTGTGTAAGGAAATAGCCATCATCATTTGTTTTCTTTTGTAATGGTTCCCAACATTACTAGTGATACAGTTTGGAATAAATGGTTAAACATAATCATAAGAAATAATGCCCTATGCCATTCTTGACTTGTAACCCTCGTTGTTTTTGTTGCAGTGTGTCTTGTGGTGAAGCTTCTCTGCAGGGACCTGGGTCTGCAATCACACACTCACCAGTGCCACCAAACGCAATTGGCGGCCTCTTGGCTACATAATTATCTGAGATGAAGGCCAAAAGCGTGTTCTCTCACCTGTGGGTCCATGCAATCTTAGAAATTATACTTTACCTGTGAGCAGCAATCAGAGTTGGGGAGACAAACTACAGACCACAGATAGAGAGGATCAAAAGTGTGTGATTTGATCTAGAGAGATTTACCGATTTACCTGAGTTTGAGGCACATGGCAAAACACACACCGTACAAACTCCCAAATATCCATAAGTTACAGTTTTTAACAGTCTACTCTAAGCTAATCTTACTGATATAACATTAAAACATCCTCATTTAGATGGTGGTATTTAATTACAATGTGTTATATTAAACTCATTTGGAAATTACAGGAATGGGTCTTTACTGTTTTAATGCATTTCACCGTCTGCATTTTTAATCATTTGTGGCTTTTTCCTGTCACGTAAAAGAAATATAACTGTGGTTGGCCTTCAGAGCAGAGGAGATATTTCTAGGCTAAAGTATCGTGGTGTTTGAGAATGTGTTCTAGCGCGATATTGATGGGCCTTTTGCAGCGCTGCTCTCATCAGCATAAATTCTACAAGGCTGCCATGGAAAAGAACATCCTTGAAAGAGCCAGGGCGTCTCGGTGTAAATAAAAACTGACAATTTCATTCTCAGGGAGTTTTTTTGGCCTTTGGAGCTTTTCAATCTCCTACACACACTGGCGTACACACACACACACACACACACACACACACACACACACACACACACACACACACACACACACACACACACACAAATATATATATATACTTGAGTGTGATGCTCAGGTATTCATTATTTTATTTTATTCTGTGTAATACAAATGGTGCTTTCCACAAAATGCATCTTAGACTTGCTTTGAGAATGTCAATATATGGAGCCGCTGTAATTGTGTGCAAAGCTGGACAAAGACGGAGCTGTTTGTCCTCTACTCAGTAAATAATAGACTGACTTATTTCCAGCTGCAGAGTAACCATAACAAAGGCAATAGTCCATAAACATGCAGAAACAATATTCAGTTGCTTATATCAGTAATGGAACAGGGGTCTCATAAAAACAAAGCACAAACCATTTATTTACAAGTTTCCAAAAATACCTTCATATTAGATTTTTTATAGTTTAATTTTGTATACTGTTGCTGCGTTCCAGGCAGGTTTTTAAGCCCGTAAGTTACGACTTCAAACCACGACTCACGACTGGCAAAGTCACTCCAAAGGTTACTTACTCCTTGCTTATTTAATTTGAGGGAAACAGAAGAGAAAAAAATGCGGAAAATAAAATACTTCCATAAACACTGCATCCGTAGGGGCTGCCATTGTTGTTTCGCAGGCTATGTGACGTCAGAACTCATTACTGGTAGTACATCAATCTAGTATGTATTCACGGGTGGGAAGTCATGGGTTTGTCTGATGTTCCAGTGCATTTTCACAGGTAGAAGGTTAGAAAAACACAGGTGCATAACTAAAAAGTGTGTTCAGTTACATCAAATGTTAACAAACTCAAGGATTAAGTCAGCTGAACTTTACTTTTTGTACTACAAATCTGTACTGGAAAATCCTGCGCTGTAGCTGAATAAAGAGATTTGACTTTGACTGATTAAACATTAAGACAATAAACATGTCTGGGACAATATATGGTGTATTATGATTCTTTAAGCCTTCTCGGGGTATTTTCATATAATAAATATAATGTGATGCTAATCAGCATTGTTTTTTTTTAATCAACAATCATTCTTTATCACTGTATATAATACTATAAAATAATATATTGTCATTCTGTGATAAGAAGCCACATCAGCTCTCAGCAGAACATGTAAAACATTGGATTGAGGCTTCGCAATACAAAAACTTTATAAAAGTTTATTTTGCAAGTCACATCAAGTATGTTGTCTGGGACAGGGCCTAAAAGAGGTTGGTGAAAGAGGCAAAAAGGTGATGGCAGAGGCAGAGCAAGTTATTAAATATTGATAACTGATTAAGCCCCTTCCCTTGGATTAACATGCACTGCAGTCCTGGTGTGTGTATTATAAAAGTAAATAGTACAATTTTTTACTTATTGATGCTGACTTAAATGCTTCAGTCAAAGAAAAGTGAAATTAACAGCTGTAACAATGAACTAAAATAGTACATAGTTCTGAATAATTAAAAAAGAGTTTGAGAAAATTGCAGAAGGCACATGAATAATGAAAAAGATTCAGTGTCAAATGAAATATTTATGAGGTCAGATGATCTAACTTTAATTGGTGGGAGTTTTAAGTGGAAACTTTGACCTTTAAAAGAGGTTGGCTGAGAAAATATGGGAAGAAAGAAACTTGCACAATAAGTTTGAGCACAGAATTGATTATCAATGGAAGTGAACAAAATGTTGCATACAGTCTCTCTTTCTGTTTCAAAATCAATTTAAAGTTCTATAAAGGCCAACTAATAGACAACCTCTATTACAGAGGGAAAGAGAGAGTAAAGGAAAGAGAGAAAATGGGAGGGGAGAGAAATGACAAATAGAGAGAAATGAAAGCAGACGTGCCGTTACAAGCCAGAAAGGTGAGAGTGGGAGAGAGGTGACCGTTGTAGAAAGCAAATGAGGGAGCAAAGAAAAGAGTGGAGGAAAGCAGACCATTTCACTAACAGTTGATCTGAAATGACAGCGAGCAGAGCTCAGATAAATGGAACAGGAGAGGAGGTCACCCTGTAGCGCGTGTACATTCGTGTGTTTGTTTTTCTGTTACAGTGAGAGAGACTTTCCATTGACTTCCTTTGTTTTTTTGCTACACTCTTATAAAAATAAAGGTTCCAAAAGGTGTCTTTTCTTTCTTTCTTTCTTTTGCCGAAATGCCATAGAATAACAATGTTTTGTTTCTGAAATAATCTTTCAGTTAATTGTTCTTAAAATAAAAAATGTTCTTAGTGTGAAGACCATTTCAAATATCTAAAGAACTTTGTTCCACTTGTGTTATGGAAAGGTTCTATTGAGCCTATATGCCGATAAAGAACCATTATTTTTAAGAGTATATACTATTTCTATCATATTTTCAGGCCTAAATCTTACTTAAACCCGTTTGCATTTGTTATTAAAAGTGCAAAAGACCTATATTAGATTTTTGCAGTAAAATATCCAAAAAACACACTAAGCCAGGATAGATTTTGTTCCGTTGAGTACTTACAATATCCCAAATGTTTCCTAATATTTGTAAATTATGACAAAATTTTTGATTTTAACCAAGGAGCAGGACATGTGAGGGAGTCACCTGTCAATGGAGTCATATCCACGTTAACTTCTTTTTTCTGCTTTTATTGCAGTAAAAACCATGGAAACAGATGATGGCAACTGTGTAATGTCCATCGGCACACTGCTGTAGATTTAATCAAACATTATGGACCATGGCAAGCATACTTTGGAACAAATCAAGAAATCAAAAGACGACCAGTATTGACGTGCCGTTTTGAGATGGCGGGAGCTTTGCCACAAACTTGGACTTGACAGAGATGCTGTTCTTGAGCTTTATTAGCATGTACATTAAAAAGAATCAATTTAGCTCAACACAATGAAATATTAGAATATCATCAGTATGGTGTTCTAATGTTGATGTAACTCACTGCTAGTTTCATTCAGCCAACAAACTAACACACAGAATAACATTTAACACACTCAAATGCAGTTTAGATCAGGACTGTGTTTCCTCAAAAATGTAATTTGTCAAATAAACTGACCTGAATGAGTAATTCAACACTTGCAGGAAGTTCGGTAGAATTAAATGTCCTCATTTCTTTATACTTTAGACACTACTGTGAATTATTGATTTGCATTAAAAACATTATTTTTGCTCCTCCTCGGTTCCTCCTCTAAACGTACGGAAAGAGATTACAACATGAGGAGAAACACATAAGGGAGGAGAGGGAGGAGAAATCATCAAGACTAGAGGAATGGATGGAGGTGTGAATGTCAGAGAAAGAGATGGATTTGTAGGATATGTCGGCATATAAATCAGTGTAATTCAGCATGTGGCATAAAGCCTGGAGCAGATGAGAAAGTGTGTCCCTCATTTCTCTCTCCACACTGCTTATGTCATCCCACTTTCTCCAATCCTCCATCAACGCCCCCCCCCCCCCCCATTCTTCAATCAAATCCCTCTCTTCCATTGTAAAACAACTCAAATAACAATAGTGAATAAACTTAACAGTTATCACAATATCCAATAAAACTCCAATATTGACTGACATAATATAGGCCTATTGTGCACCTCTTTCTCCTTCTTTTCCTCTCTCTGTACTTGTCTATTTTAATACTGTGGCCCAGAAAAGTTGTAGTCAGAAAAGAAATGTGCTTGAAACGTTTCCCCCTCCATTATTCAAGCTTGCATTCAGAGGTTATTACGTTTTATGAATTATGAATGAACCTTAATAATTTAACGTCACATAAAAATGGTTCAGCATTAACATCGAGCACAATTAGCTAAACGAGTGCTGCATCAGGCGGAGCAAAGATCCAACAACAACTCCTCTGAGATTACGTGTGTGTGTGTGTATGCTTATGAGCACCTTTATGAATGAATCTCCAGAGCAATGTGAAAGAAGGAGGTGTGTGCATGTGAAAATGTGTGTGTGAGAGAGAAAAAGAGTGTGCATGTCAGTTTGGGCATGCATCATGACTGTTTAATTGCATTAGGTGGAAAGTGATTTCCTTATTTCCCTTTCCAAATTCTATAGTTTTCCCCCTTAATCCTTGTGTGAAATATTTACTTGATTATTCAGCACATATGTCAACCAGCTGAATAAATCCATGCATTATTCAACACTGCCGTTACAGTCTTAAAGGGAATTTAAATACATTAAGCCAGATAATATTATCCTGGTGAAAATAACTACAATACCTTCCTATTTAATGTACATTTTAATGCATTTTCTCCTCAGTCTTTATTTGTTGATGCACAAACAATGCTAATGAGAGTCCATTTAGGGTTATAGTTTAATGTGTAGATGTTTGAGCAGATATAAAGAGGAAGATTATATTTCTAAATTACTGCTTCTCAGATACAGACGAGGACACAGAGGGATTAGTGCAAGTGCAAGGTTTAATATCAGAGGTTTCAGACACAGGTGATACTTAAAGGGATGGTGACACTCAGACGAAGGACGATGATGGTGAAGACGATGAAGGTGAAGATGATGATGAAGACGAAGAGGGACACAGATGAAGGCTTCTAGGCAGGACAGGTAGTCAAAGGTGGGATCGGTGCGAGACCAGACAATGGGAGTGAAGGTGAGCTGGGTTAATATAGTGGTGACTGGTGATGGTGCCCAGGTGTTCAGAATGATGGTGATGGGGAACGAGTGGGCGAGCCAGTGACTAATGACTGTGAGGGCGTGACACTGCGCAGCTAAAACAAAGGGCATTACAGAATGATCAGTAACATCAAGACTGTGCATCCAGAAATATGAATTTGTTACTTAAATTGACCCATTTAACGGCAACAACTGTTGGTCTAATGTGAAGTCACAATATTATGTACTTGGTAATGTGCATAATATAATGGACTTTATTAAAAATAATTTGCAAATGGTCATATATAGTTATACATACTGCATTAGTATGTAATTAATTGCAAACAAATTTTTGTGTTGAGGGTCAGCTGAGTAAACAAGCTAATTGCTTAGCTTCCTAACAATATGTTTAAGATGCTAACAAATTAGTATCACATTTACTAACAAAATTATGACCATTAGCAAATTATTGCAAATTAGTGCATTATATTATGCACATTACCAAGTTCATAATAGTGTTACTTCCCATTAGACCAACAGTTGTTGCCGCTAAATGGGTCAATTGAACTAAAAGAAATCATATTTCTGGATGCACAGTGTTGATGCTATCATTTCATAATGCCCTTTGCTTTAGCTGAACAGTAATCTAGAAATATAATGAATGAATAGAAAAATAATCAATTAGAAAATTAATTAATTAGAAAAATACAAGTTAATTTAAGATAAATTCCAACAATTTGCCAATAGAATTAGAACAATAAGTTAATTTAAGATAAATTCCATAAATATTTATATATATGGAATTTATCTTAAATTAACTTATTGTTCTAATTCTATTGGCAAATTGTTTTAATATCTCACAAAGGTTGTGATATATTTTAAATACATACAAATAAATACATTTCTAACAATTTAAAAACCAAGATATGATCTCTGAAAAGATTTTGTAATACTTTGTATCTCAAATATAATATAAAACCTTTTTGAAGCAGTAACACCTGGTATCTGAAGTAACTGTTTTTGGTAATCTCTATCACTTAGTAACCATGGAAATGAATTAGCAGAAAAACATACTCCATTATTTACAACACTCACACACACTTTTCATTAGCGTTCACCTTTCACCAGACGGAGGGAAGAAGGGATGCTTGTGTGGGAAAGATAAACAGAGATGGAGGGTGTATTGGAAGGAGAAGTGAAAGCGGGGCAATGTGTTTGTGTATATCTGAGAGAGAGATATCAGAGTGTGGCGTGATGCTCATCCTCTAGTATGTGAGCGTTTGCTCTAGTCACTTCCATTTATCTCTCAGAGTCACAAACAAGGTGCCAAAATCAAACCAACGGCCATCAAGCATCTCGCCACAGAGACAGACTTCACTCTACATCACTGGATGAGGACCTTTCACTTCCACTTGAAATTGTGCTACCACACAGGAATGACCTAAGTCCCATCAAGAAATGTGTTTGTCATTTTAGTATCACTGAGATACTTTTATAGTTTTATTAATATTTTGTTTGCATTTTTATATTTTTCCATATTTATTAATTCATTTTGTTTAATTACTGTAACTAATGCATTAAGTTTAATTCATTTTGTAGTGTGTTTTTTTTCAGTAATATTTTTGGATTACACTTTATATTAATGTGTCATTGTTACAGTGTAATTATGTTAAGCCTGAGTAATATTTAGTAACTACCTGCCCTCTTCCTTCTTTCTTTTCTTTCTCTTCTCTCTGCATCCTTTTCTCTTAGATTTATTGTTCAATAGATTTGAACTTTTTACATACTTTTTGATTTGAAAGATGGTTTATATTTCTTGTATGTATCAAATTTTTTGTTTGTTAATTTTGCAAAAAAAAGTTTTTAGTAACTACATGATAGTAGTTGTTTAGTGCATACTTTACTGTTATTTCTAAACATGTAACATACACTATATTGCCAAAAGTTTTGGGATGCCTGGATTTACATGCACATGAAATTTAATGGCATCCCATTCTTAAACCATTGGGTTTAATATGGAGTTGGCCCACCCTTTGCATCTATAACAGCTTCAGCTCTTCGGGGAAGGCTTTCCACAAGGTTTATGGAAATTCTTAAATTTGTGAGGTCAGGCCTTGATGTTGACTCCACACCAAACTTCTTCATTTATGACTTTATGGACTTTGCTTTGTGCACTTGTGCGCAGTGGCCACCCCCAAACCGTTACCACAAAGTTGGGAGCATGAAAATGTCCAAAATATATTGCTATGCAGAAGCATTAAGAGTTCATTTCACTGGAACTAAGGGTTCAAGCCTAACTCCTGAGAAACAACCCACAACATAATCCCACGCCCACCAAACTTTACACTTGGATGCAGTCAGGCAAGAACCATTCTTCTGGCAACCACTAAACCCAGACTCGTCTATTACTGGATTGCCAGACAGAGAAGGGTGCTTTAGACCAATCCAACACTTTGCATTGCACTTGGTGATGTAAGGCTTGGAGGCAGCAGCTCAACCATGGAAATCCATTCCATGAAGTCTCTATGCACTCTTCTTGAGCTAATCTAAAGGCCACACAAAGTTTGGAGGTCTGTAACAATTGACTCTGCAGAAAGTTGGCGATTTCTGTGAAATGTGCACCTCAGCATGCGCTGACCCCGCTATGTGATTTTATGTGGCCTACAACTTCATGGCTGAGTTGCTGTTGTTTCCAATTGCTTTTTATAAAACCACTAACAGCTGACCGTGGAATATTTAATAGTATGGAAATTTCAGGAATGGACTTGCAGAGGTGCCAACCAAGCACAGTACCACGCTTGAATTCACCTGAGAGAGACCCATTCTTTCAGAAATGTTTGTAGAAGCAGTCTGCATGCCTAGGTGATGATTTAATACATATTTGGCCATGGAAGTGATTGGAACAAGTGAATTCAATGATTTGGAGAAGTGTGCCAATCATTTTGGTAGGCTAATATATATATATATATATATATATATATATATATATATATATATATATATATATATATAGTTACGTAACGTGGTGATGGAAGCTCACAAAGATGATAAAGAACTGGAAACAGGAACTTAAATAACAAACTCAGGAAACTAGCTAGACGGCACATAAACCATGTTAACATTAAAACAGACGGACAAACACTGAGGGATAACTGAATACACAAAGCAATATAGCGCATTGAGAGAATAACAAGGTGATTAACAAGACACAGGTGAATGACATAATTAGACAGACTGGGGAAAACTGTCCGAAATTAGTTTTGTGAGATTCCTTCATGCACAAAACACTGCCTTACAAGTCATTGTCTGATAAGGCAGTGTGGCAATGAGTCAGCTGCCTAGGTTTTCGGACGCAGCCTAGGTCACAGGACTTTCAACCAAAAACAATGAAAACAACATACATACATATAGTTTGCAGTATTTGTATTTTAGTTTTAGTTATTTAAGTTAAACTAGAATATGAATTGTTTCCTTGGAAACTACTGGAGCTAAAAAAAAAAACATGTTTCAGTTTTAATTTGACTTCACTTCATGTAAAAATTACATAACGTAGAGCTTAAAAAATAAAATAGTATACAACTAAATGGCATGTATTTAATAATATTTTCCTGGTATTAAATTCAACATCGCTGCATTATTACAGTCCATTATTTTGTCCATCTGCAATTGATTGGATCGTTGTTGGATCATTGTCATTTGCTATTGTTGAACTCATAAATGAGTGACAGCTTGTCTCACCCTCAATGCAGAAACACGTCATCAGAGAAGTGGGAGGGGAAGTTATTTGTATTCAAGATTAAAAGGGTGCATGATTTTGTACACAAACTGTTAAAAATCATTTATAGTAAAAGGGGGGTGAAATGCTTTTTCATGCATACTGAGCTTTTTACACTGTTAAAGACTTGGATTCCCATCCTAAACATAGACAAAGTTTCAAAAACTAATGTTGGACGTTTGATGGAGTATTTCTGTGTTAAAAATACTCCTTCCGGTTTCTCACAAGTTTCGGAGAGTTTTTTTCGAGTATGGGTCTACTTGACGTTAATAGATCGGAAGGTCCTTGTATGGGCTGTACGGGCTCTTCTCCCGGTAGGGTGCGCGCGCGCGTGACTAGAGGGAGAGAGAGGAAATGCACGCCGTAAACAGTCTCTCAGATGCAGATCCAGTCGTCCGTGAAGACTTATGTGGCGCCGCGCTTCTCTTTATTCCTATGGGTGACGTCGAGCGACTTCAACGCTTCAGCACAGCATTCCGGGAAGGCAGCGCTGCATTTGAACCGATTTGAACGCAGAAATGACGGGAAGCTTCACAACATCGTTTCAGTCGCGTCTCAAAGTGGATTTACACTCCACTGCTGTCAGGACTTTACCAAATCATACCAAAGAAGTGTTTTTGACGGAGCAGTCCCAGCGATAAAGGTTCGGTCCTGCTTTGGAAGCAGCCGGTGAGTTAACTTAAACTGCTTCAAATGTCTCTGCTTTTAGGCTACGGACGCATGAGTAAACATCAGTAAACGACACGATCGCGTGCTTCGTCATTCAAATGCGCTAACGGTTACTCCATTGTTGTTCTGTATAACGTTACACTAGTCTGATGTGCAAAACTGTTTTGCTTGCTACTTCTAAGGTCTAGTCGCATACAATAGTCCATAAACCGAATCATGTCCTCATACACTGCGAGTAAAGACACAGAAATGTGGAGAGGCCACTAAATACAGTAACTTACATACCACAGAGACGGACATCCTGATGTTGCCGTTTCTCCTGTTCAATATATTTCTGCCTCAGATTTGATTCTGGATCATTATCTGACGCTTGAGGACGTCACCGCTTTGCGCGCTCATCATTCTTTAGCTCCGCCCACACGATACGCCTCCAGGCGCTCGGTTTTTTCCGGAAAGACTCGGTACAGCCTATATTTCTTTTATAAATATGATAAAACTAAAGACTTTTCGGAGATATGAAGGATGCAATACTACTCTATAGGTACTCAAGATTGACATGAGATTGACTGAAACTGAGTGTTTCACCCCCCCTTTAAATATTCCATAAAAAAGAAGACATGTCCATTTTGATTTCAATTTTAAACATACCTCTTTCTTACTATCAACTTCAAGCTTGCATTTAGATCTGCCTCAATTAACAACTGATTTATAGAACCAAGTTCCCGCCCTGCATTTTATAATTCTTTTGATAATCTGTTGCAGTCACATTACGTTAGTTATGATTTGTCGCTACTTCCGTTACATCCCCCCTTTATATAATTTGTGTCAAATTGCATTGAACTCATTGTGTGAAGCGTCAAGCCACAATGTTACCACAAGCCAAAAAAAGAGACGTTTATCTGATTTTTATGGCACAAAGCCAGAGGCATTGAGAGATCTGTTAACACCATGATGTGGTCATGTGAAAGGTCTTTAATGAATATTAAACAGAGATTGTTGACAAAGGATGTGAAACTGGTCTTCCTTCCTTCCTTATTTTATCTTTCCTGTTTTGAAGTTCACTCCAAAGACCACACAGCTCTAAACTGCTCATCTCTTAAGTTTGAGCTCAGCTTGAAGCGGTAGATTTCTGCTGTGCTGTTTTCCCAGAGATGAAGCTAGCAGCTAGAATCTGTTCAGTCCCTAGGGACCACAACAAAGCAGCTGGGCATTTCAGCTATGCTTTGCACTGCCTTATATTTGCTATAAGCTCTTGCTAAAGACTATTACAAAAATGTTGATACATACGGTAGCCCCTGATTATGCGATGTACACATTGCGTGGTTGTGTAGGCTAACAGCAACGAAAGCCACAGGGTAGTTTATGTCACACTCACTGAAAGCTATAGCCTTAACTTCAAGCAAAAATTACAGACTGCGAAAAGCTGAAGAGATGAATTTAAACAGCTCGATGAATGCTAAGTCACATATATTTGCTTGCAGGACATATTGCTTACAGGATAAGTTTAGGGTCATTGAGCGAGTGTTTAAATGAAAAGTCATGGCAAACATCGATATTTATGCGCTGAGAAACAAAATCAATAGAGTTTAGCTGAAGTTTAACAATGGCACAACATCACTGAACTGAGACGAGAGAGAAAACAAAGATTTTCTGTCAAAAAATGTATTGTAATCTAGTCATTGAAATAATGTAGCTGAGTTCTCCATGGTCCATCGGTCACAGATACAGCAATGACTATATTAATAACCTTACTGACCAATCCTTCTTTAGCTAATGTTGCCATATTATCACACTTATGTTCTTTTTTTATTTTAATCTATTGAAGTCCTGTGTGTTTGAATAACGTTAAATGGCATTTTGCTGAAATCTTAAAAGAAAAGCTTTTTTTCTTAAACAATAGAGGTGACAAAGAGTATTATCATACTGAGAGTGTTGTAGAAACGTTAGGAGCAATTGTGTTCACTTACCAGTGTTATCAGTTGTAATCACTTTCAAATTAGGCCACTATCTTTAACGGTGATAAGAATTTGACTCGATTGTTTGCAGTGTTTAATCACATTACTGTGTAATTTAACAAAATGGCAGATAAAAAATTCTTTGTAGTTTCACACTCAATTCCAGTCCACAAAAGAATCATATCAATTAATTTTTTTCTCCATGCACATTAAAAAAGCATGCACAGAAATCTAGTTCTTTTCTGTGGGCTATTCTGTGAAGATTCTCTAAGCAAGCAACATTAATCAAGAGGGGTTGAGCTCAGCAAATGGACTGTTGGTTTACTGCATGTCGTGTAGAAATAATCTATCCAACACTTGGTAACAGTGTGTTCATCTGCTTTGACAATTTTCAATCTGGTTTCCGACCGCATCACAGCACAGAGACAGTGCTCATAAAGATTACAAATGATATTCGCTTAAAAACTGATACAGGTGAAACATCAATTCTGGTTCTACTCGACCTCAGTGCTGCATTCGATACTGTTGACCACAACATACTTCTTGGCAGGCTGGAAAACTGGGTCGGGCTTTCTGGGATGGTCCTCAAATGGTACAGGTCATACTTAGAAGGGAGAGGTTATTATGTGAACTATAGGAGACCATAAGTCTAAGTGGACATCCATGACATGCGTAGTCCCACAAGGGTCAATTCTAGCACCACTCCTGTGTAACCTGTATATGCTGCCACTAAGCCAAATAATGAAAAATAACAAAATTGCTTACCACAGCTATGCTGACAACACTCAAATCTATTTAGCACTATCACCTAATGACTACAGCCCCATTGACTCCCTGTGCAAATGCATTGATGAAATTAACAACTGGATGTGTCAAAACTATCTTCATTTAAACAAAGACAAAACTGAAATCACTACATTTGGAAACAAAGATGAAATTCTCAAGGTGAGCGCATATCTTGAGGCTAAAGGTCTGATAACAAAAAATCAAGTCAGGAATCTTGGAGTGATTTCGGAGTCAGACCTGAGTTTCAGTAGTCACGTCAAAGCAATAACTAAATCTGCATACTATCATCTGAAAAATATTGCAAGAATTAGATGCTTTGTTTCCAGGCAAGACTTAGAGAAACTAGTTCATGCTTTCATCACCAGCAGGGTGGACTATTGTAATGGCCTTCTCACCGGCCTTCCCAAAAAGACCATTAAACAGCTGCAGCTCATACAGAACGCTGCTGCCAGGATTCTGAGCAGAACCAGAAAATATGACCATATCACACCAGTCCTCAGGTCTTTACACTGGTTTCCCGTTACATTTAGGATCAATTTTAAAGTACTATAACTTGTTTATAAATCACTTAAATACCTAGGACCTCAATACATTGCAGATATGCTGATTAGGTACAAACCTAACAGATCACTCAGATCAGCTTGATCTGGGGGGGGGGGGGGGGGGGTAGGGTTCCAATCACTTCCATGGCCATAAGTGTATAAAATCAAGCACCTATAGCTGACTGCTTCTACAAACATTCCATGCTCTCAACCATGATAGGCTGCCACAAAAGCAATCTGTCCATTTGTGAAATTTCCTCAATACTAAATATTCTATGGTCAGCTGTTAGTGGTTTTATAATAACGTTGAAGCAATTGTGAACAACATCAACTCAGCTATTAAGTGGTAGTCCACGTAAAATCACAGAGCGGGGTCAGCGCATGCTGAGGACCACAGTGCACAAAAGTCTGCATCTTTCTGCAGAGTCAATAGCTACAGACCTTTCAAACTTTGTGTGGCCTGCAGATTAGCTCAAGAACAGTGCATAGAGAGAGCTTCATGGAATGGGTTTCCATGGCCGAACAGCTGCATCCAAGCCTTACATCACCAAGTGCTATGCAAAACGTCAGATGCAGTGGTTTAAAGCATGCCACCACTGGACTGTAGAGCAGGGTGTCCAATCCTGATCCTGGAGGGCCACTGTCCTGCAGGAGTTTAGCTCTAACCCCAATTAAACACACCTAAACCAGCTAATCAAGGTCTTACTGGGTATACTTCTAGTCAAGTCTGTTGAGGCAAGTTGGAGCTAAACTCTTTCTTGCTCTAGTCTAGAGCAATGGAGATGTGTTCTCTGGAGTGACGAATCACGCTTCTCTGTCTGGCAATCAAATGGATGAGTCTGGGCTTGGCGGTTGTCAGGAGAGCGGTTACTTGCCTGACTGCATTTTGCCAAGTGTAATGTTTGGATGAAGGGGGATTATGGTGTGGGGTTGTTTTTCAGATGTTGTGCTCAACCCCTTAATTCCAGTGAAAGAAACTCTTATTGCTTCAGCATACCAATACATTTTGTACAACCCCATGCTCCCAACATTGTGAGAACAGTTTGTGGATGGCCCCTTCCTGCTCCAACATGACTGTGCACAAGTGCACAAAGCAAGGTCCATAAAGACATGTATGAACGAGTTTGGTGTGAAGGAACTTGACTTGACTGGCCTGACCTCAACTCGATAGAACACCTTTGGGAGGAATTAGAGCAGAGACTGGAAGCCAGGTCTTCTTATCAAACATCATTGGCTGACCTCACAAATGTGCTTCTAGAAGAATGGTCAAAAATTCCCATAAACACACTCCTAAACCTTATGGAAAGCCTTCCCAGAAGAGTTGAATATGCAAAGGGCAGGCCAACTCCATATAAAACCCTACAGATTAAGAATGGGATGCCATTAAAGATCATGTGCATGTAAAGGCAGGCGTCCCAAAACATTACAGCGGCAATACAGTGTGGCAATACAGTGTAGTTATATATTCCTCTGAACATCAATGTCTCTATCTTTGAACGAAGTTCGTGAGTGTATTAGATTCAAACTGAGCAAGTATATCATTGATCCAGCAGTCTGTGCTTGCTATTGAGTTATGATTAATTTTTCTCTATTAAAGATACTTCTTTTTGTGTGTCTTTTTGTGCAAAATGGTACTATCACTGGAATAAAAATCTTTTTCTTAATTGAGTGCTTTTTAAATTTAGCTGATCTTGATGAATTTATACCTACTGCCAAGTCACCTCATTATCAATTTCAGGTGTGTCTTGGGAGGCTTTTGCACTTCCGTAAATGCAGTGACCAAGTGTAAATACCGCTATAATGGCTCCCTAGGCGTTTTTGAACCGATCAAGTGTTGAAACTATAAACTCCTAAGTGACAGAAGTGTAGCAATGTGGGAGCATAATTATCCATCATTTTCACTCTCTTCAATTCTCATCTTTCCAGTCCTCCTTGTTGCTGTGGGAAACTCTTGACCACCCTTCTTATAAGAATCAGTCTTTGTTGAGACAACCTGCTGAGAGAAAAAAAGAGTGTCTGAATGTGTCTGAACGAGAGAGAGAGAGAGAGAGAGAGAGAGAGAGAGAGAGAGAGAGAGAGAGAGAGAGAGAGAGAATAGCCAAGACTCAAAGTAAAGTGTGTGTTTGTGTGTACTTTGGTTTAAGAGGAAACACTTAACATTTCTAGACACCTCTTTCTTTAAAGCTGTGACTGACAGCTCATCCTTTTAGCATCAAAGTCAGCCTCTATTCAGAGCTAACCTTTGCTCCTTTGTGGCAGTTTTAATGTATTAGCGCCTACTCATGCATTCTGAGGTGCTGATTAGCAGTGCGCTACCTATAATGGGATTAGACACACTTTTAAGTCATCTCCAGGAGAAAAGAGCTTTGACTCATAATTTGTACATCATATTTTAGCCACACTCATAATTGTACATACATAACGTTTAAAGTTTGGGGCTGGGAAGATTTATCAGCAAGGTTGCATTTTTAAACACTAAAATATAGTTAGACAGTAACATTGCGAAATATTATTACAATGTTTTTTTTAAAAATTCTCTATTTGAAATTGTAATGTCCTGTATTGACAAAGCAAAATAGTATCATTGTTACTGTCTTTAGTCACATCTTCAGAAATCATTCGAATAGGCTGATTTGCTGCAAAAGAAAGATTTCTGAAACAGTTGTGCTGCTTAATTATTTTTCTGGAACCTTGATACACATTTTTCCAGGAATCTGATGAACAGAAAGTTCAAAAGAACAGCATTTATATGAAATATAAATATTTTGTATCATTACTGTCTAACCATCACTTTAGATCAATGTAATGCATCCTTGCTGAATAAAGTTAGGCTATACACGTTTCCACTTTACGAGTGCAGCTTTTATTTTACAATTAAATAAAATGAGATTTCACATTCTTAATGGTCCCTTTAACACATTATGACTATGAACGTTACACCTACATTTCTCCTAATTGCTAGTAGAATATTACTAGACTGGTAGGGTTAAGCCGAAAGAAAGTAGCCTTCGTTTTATATGCCTACGCGAGCATATGCACACAGTCGAATGCACAGCCTTGCAAAGTATAATTCCACGCATGCGCAGTTTTGAGCAATCTCTCTCCCACAAGACCCCTGTTCAGAGCCTGATTGAAGTTCTTACAAAATCACGTTTTGATTTTTGTTGTTTAAATTGTGTTAAAATAGTCTTTAATGTCTTGCAAATCATATGTTTCATATACTAGTAGTATATAACTGAAGCTAAAAGTTATGTTTCTGGTTAGCGTACGTTCTAGCATAGCATACAGCTACCCGATTAGCTTAGTTTATACACCATGGTTAGACTTACCCTACATCTTTAAAGCCCTAGCCTAACTTGACTGTTTATACAATTATGTTTTATAATCTATTTATTTTGTGCACCTGTTCTGCACACTGTAAAAAGTCAATCTGTGGGTTTGTAGATTTCATGAAATGTAATATGTAAACTTTATTTAACAAAATTAATTTCTTGTTTTTTTGACAGTTTTTTGCATTGAAATTAATTAAAAATTACTGGAATAAAATCTACTAAATGTGGTTGTTAAGGATTTAGCTATTCTTATTGAATAATTTCAACTAGAATGAAAATTGAATTAATCCAAAATGATACAAATGAGCTGTTTTCAATTTTGAAGCATTTCCTGTGAAAAAGCATGCTTAATGCAGCTCACAGCACGAGGCACACATGCACTGGAGTTCCTCACTGCAGACTGATTTCTGACAAAGGTAAGGACTATTATTTAATTTATATTTGAAAAACCTGTTGTAAATGGTCCAAGTTGTCTAATATGAACTTCATTTTAAATATATAGGGCCTATAGGACCTTAAAGGTGTAATGTGGTTGCTGTCTATGTGTGGATCAGATTTATTTTTCAAAAAATGGGCTTGGGATGACGTGGGTGAGTACATGTAATTTTATTTTTGTGTGAACCAACCCTTTAATCTGGTTTTCTTCAGTAAATTAAACATATTTTACTTATCTAAAATGCACTGTTTATTTTTGGTTGATTTTGATTGATTAGCTTGTCCAGGGTGTTGCTATTGGCACTGTTTAGAGCATGTTTGGTAAATGTCACGGCCCTTAAAGGAGATATCATTAATTAATTTCTTTCTTTTAGGATGAACATTGTCCTGTTGATATGACGAGAGGTGGAGATCCGCTGCATGACAGAATTCCTGGGACATGCAGGAGATCTCATCAAAGAATTCAATATATTTCAACATTATAATTTCAATATAATGTGAATTTAAATAAATTATTGGTGGTTATTTAACCATAATATTGTTGACTGGACTTAACTTGTTTGATCAGTATTGTAAGATACAAATAGAGTTTCAGATATTCTCTTTTATTCAACTTTTCTTAGGTTTTGAGTCTCACTGCTGTTTATGGTTGCAGGTCAATGAAGAACAGTCAGGAACTGAACAGCTTGTGATGGCAGTAATTGTAACCAGGAGAGGAGCTTCAAGTGACAGTCCAAAGGACACTGGAATTGTTATCGAAGGCGTGGAAGTTCTCACAGGCCTTGAAGGTGTTCAAAAAGAATTTGCACTTTTTGCACTCATCATGTGTGAATTTACATGCCTTTAACAGTAATTAGAAAAAAAATGCAGTTCTGATGGTAAACAATAGTCAATGTTCACACTGAGAATATGACATTTGTGACTTGTTGGCAATAAAATGAGTTTGTAACTCATCTTTGTCTGTTATTCATACCTGCAATCAGATTAAATTAAATTATTCTAATTAATCTACTCATTAAAAATAATAATACCAACTAATTTTGTGTTAAATCAAAACAATTCCATTAAGTAGTATTCATTAGCATAGTTGGGTTTTTTGTCCGAGGAAACCAATATTTTTGTTTAAATTTTAATTAATTAGTTTGTGTGATGTTTGCAGTTACTCATTTTGAATGGTTGATTTTTAATGTGCTCATTTGATTAATTCTAACTCAATTTTTAAGTGTTGTTGAATTTAATTAATAACATTGCTTGTAATCTGTTGCCACAATTTTATTGAGTAGATATAGGGTATTATTTTTTACAGTGCATATTATTGTTTTTTATTCTTTATTATTTACATTATAGGTACTAGGCTAAGTCATGATTTTGTATTGGTATTATTACTTAGTTTATCATTTAAACTCAGTTCAAATAAATGTTTTTTTGTGTGTGTGTGTGTGTGTGTGTGTGTGTGTGTGTGTGTGTGTGTGTGTGTGTGTGTGTGTGTGTGTGTGTGTGTGTGTGTGTGTGTGTGTGTGTGTGTGTGTGTGTGTGTGTGTGTGTGTGTGTGTGTGTGTGTACTTAGTAGACAAAAATAAATAGCTTGTCCATGTATAACAGCTTTTGTTTGCGATAACAGCTTTTGATCAGGCATTTAACAGCTACACATTGGGTCCCAAGCGGAAACGATTTCACAGGGGGAAAAGTGAATGCATAAAAAGTGAAGTATAGGCTACTTTTGGTGTGCGGGATGTTCGTATTTATTTATGATGTGAGAAGTCGTGTTTATGACATTATGTACCTTCTTTTATTGTTAATTCTTCTTATAGAAAATTAAGAACAAAGAATGAGCATAGGTGAGTTTTAATCTTTTAAATTTTTAAGTAATCTCTGAAGCCACTATAAACTGTATCGTTATATATAGTCTAATTGTTATATTACAATGTTAGCTAACTTTGTTGTAAATGACAAAGTCTTGCAGTGTCACTGATAAATACCCGTTATATTCAACTAACATTACAGATTGCATCCATTGATTCCGCAACAGTTTACAGTGCGCAATGCAAATTTTGTCATCTGAAAGGCTAAATAGTAAGTTCAACAACAATTCATGTCGTAAAGATCCTATTTATGAGTTGAACACACATGACAGCCACCATGAAGTTGTAAATACCAGTGGGAAGTTCGGGATTTTCTTCAAGCCCCGATTTGTATAAGTTTGGGGCATGTCAGTGAGAAACAGTAAAAAGTCAGTGAGACCGATAAAAAGTTAGAAAGGGCCTATACTTGGGCCTTTAGTGTTAGAATAAGTTTAAAAGTAGTTACAAAGTTATTTCAGTAGAATTTCTGTTGGAGGACGATCACAATTAAGAGTTGTAGACAGTAGACTCTAATGCAAAGTTACAAAGTTAGTTGCAAAATGATTTATAGTCAACAGAATGTTAAAAAGATACCCTCAAAATAAAGTGTTACCAGAAGTGATACTAATTATTTAGTCATCTAGTGACGTCACATTCAGCTATTTACTGTAGACATAAACAGATTTATTCACAAAAAGCAACATTTGTAGTAAGAAATGATAGTCCCTTGAGTTAGATTGCTATTGTGTCAGTGTATTAGCTAATTCAAGAAAGAGGAAGATGTTTTAAATTTCTCATCTCCATTCTCAGCCTGAGTGTCAACGGCGACAGCCCATGTTAGTATTTTTACGGTTGTTCTGCTCTTTACAGTCTTTCTGTGCTGTCTGCACTGGTGTTGAGTTGCTTTTATTTTTGGTAAAATGTCTATTTTATTGCTGTATACTATGTTATTTGATGTTGGCTATTGTATTTAGGATTTGGTTCTCTGCACATAGCATACACTCAATCCCCGAAGGGAACCTTATGTGTAGATGCATAATTTAGATCTCAAAAGCAAACAAATTTAGATTGTGATTTAAAGCTAAAATAATGTAATGCTGTAATTTGTGCAATGAAGTTTAATATGAACGATCATTCATCTGCCATAACTTCAGTGTCTGTGTGAGTGAGCGTTCGGAGCATGATTGATGGTTTTGTTTTGTGAAAGAGTTCAGATATTTGCTAGACACTCTCAATCTCTCTCTATCTCTCTTTCTTGCTCATCCTTGCTCTCTCTCGCTCCACTGTTTACAGTGATTGGTAAACAGACCCATTAATCACTTTTGAAGAGTGAGACTAAGGCAGAGTTTTATAGAAACCCACTGAACATGGACTTCAGCTCTAGTGCTTTTCAGTTATAATCACAGCAGGTATAACCCATTTGAATAAAGTGCAGAAAGAAGCATCAAACAATGCCTCATTTTCTGCAATGAGAAAAACATGATTAGAGCAGTTTGATAAAATTATAATGTAAAAAGAAAGACACAAAGCAATATACAGTATATGTGCAATATAATACCACATTGGTTATTTTTAATTTATTTTTAAAAATGGTATTTTTTTTTTTTTTTTTTTTTAAAATGCCTGCATTGGTTAATATTGTATATATACACTCATCTAAAGAAATATTAGGAACACCTGTTCAATTTGTCATTAATACATTTATCTAATCAACCAATCACATGGCAGTTGCTTCAGTGCATTTAGGGGTGTGGTCCTGGTCAGGACAATCTCCTGAACTTGAGACTGAATATCAGAATGGTAAAGAAAGGTGATATAAGCCACTTTGAGTGTGGCATTGTTGTTGGTGCCAGACGGGCCGGTCTGACTTTAGCCTGGACAGGCCGGTCACAATCTGCTCAGTTACTGGGATTTTCACGCACATCTAGGGTTTACAAAGAATGGCGTGAAAAGGGAAAAACATCCAGTATGCAGCAGTCCTGTGGGCAAAAAAGCCTTGTTGATGCTAGAGGTCAGAGGAGAATGGGCCGACTGAAACAGCAGAAGACCCCACCGGGTACCACTCATCTCTACTACAAATAGGAGAAAGAGGCTACAATTTCCACAAGCTCACCAAAATTGGACAGTTGAAAAAATGTTGAAAAGTTGAAAAAGACTGGAAAAATGTTGCCTGGTCTGATGAGTCTCGATTTCTGTTGAGACATTCAGATGGTAGTCAGAATTTGGTGTAAACAGAATGAGAACATGGATCCATCTTGCCTTGTTACCACTGTGCTGGCTGATGGTGGTGGTGGTGTAATGGTGTGGGGGATGTTTTCTTGGCACACTTTAGGCCCCTTAGTGCCAACTGGGCATCGTTTAAATGCCACCTGAGCATTGTTTCTAACCATATCCAACCCTTTATTACCACCATGTACCCATCCTCTGATGGCTACTTCCAGCAGGATAATGCACCATGTTACAAAGCTTGAATCATTTCAAATTGGTTTCTTGAACATGACAATGAGTTCACTGTACTAAAATGGCCCCACAGTCACCAGATCTCAACCCAATAGAGCATCTTTGGGATGTGGTTGAATGAGAGCTTTGTGCCACAAATATCCAAATCTCCATCCACTGCAAGATGCTATCAATATGGGCCAACATTTCTAAAGAATGCTTTCAGCACCTTGTTGAATCAATGACACATAGAATTAAGGCAGTTCTGATGGTGAAAGGGGATCAAAAACAGTATTAGTATGGTGTTCCTAGTAGGGCTGCACGATATTGGGAAAAAATTACATTGCGATATTTTTTCCCCCAACGATATATATTGCGATATTGAGAGCCATCAATCCAGGCTAAAGTCAATAATTACCATTCCGTGATATTAATAATTTCACTAATAAGCAAGCTTCATTACAAGTGACAAAAAGAAATGTTGGAAAGTATGTGCAACCATGAAACTAAACCTCCAGTAGGTGGCAGCAGGTGACCGTCTTAATGAGTCACTGAGTCGTTCATACAAACGATTCATTCAAACTACCCTTCACAACATGTTCTGGCGATGTGACTATCGCACACCGCGATGTCGATGTTAAAACAGAATATCGTTCAGCCCTGTTCCTAGTATATATATATATGTGTGTGTGTGTGTGTGTGCGTGTGTGACCTGGTAATCCCTACGTTATGGGGACAAAATGTCCCCACAAAGATGGCAATATCCGAAATCCTTGTCCTTGTGGGGACATTTTTAGGTCATTTTTATCTCATAAATCACACAGAAGGAGTTTTTTTGAGAAAGTAAAAATTCAGAATGTTTCCTGTGATGGGTAGGTTTAGGGGCAGGGGCAGTGTAGGGGGATAGGATGTACAGTTTGTACAGTATGAAATCCATTACGCCTATGGAAAGTCCCCATAAAACATGGAAACACGACTGTGCGTGTGTGTGTGAGTGTGTGTGTGTGTATCGCCGCATTGCTGCAGTAATTCAGGCAACAGGAGCCCCAACTAAGTATTGAGTGCTGTACATGCTCATACTTTTCATGTTCATACTTTTCAGTTGGCCAAGATTTCTAAAAATCCCTTCTTTGTATTCGTCTTAAGTACTCAAATTTTCTGAGATACTGAAATTAGGATTGTCCTTTTATGACCAGCACACAGACATATATATATGAATTACTGAATTTGGGATTTTCCTTAGTTGTCATAATTTTCCTTAGTTGTGTTATAATCATCAAAATTAAAAGAAACAAACATTTGAAATATATCAGTCTGTGTTTTTTGAATCGACAAAGCTAAATAAAAAAAGTTTTGATGATATTCTAATTATATGACCAGCACCTGTGTGTGTGTGTGTGTGTGTGTGTGAGAATATATATATATATATATATATATATATATATATATATATATTTTGCAATGTAATATGGCTAAATATTATTTATAAAGTTACCAGTATGTTAGAATGGAAAGCCCAATCACAACAAATACTAAACGTATGTTGTCAGTTAGATTTTGCATGTGAGAGTTAGCCAAGAGTTTTTAAAACCAAATGGTGAACATTTTAGGCTGAGATTATCGACAAAATTAAGTTTGCATTATGAGCTAAATAGCAGAAAAATATGTGTTATTGTCAGTAGATGGTCTTATACCTTGGTTATATAGATAAGAAACTTGTGCACAAATAAACATGCTTGCCGGTATGAACCAAGCCAAGTCAGCACTTCCACTAATATTATTTCCTTCCGGAAAAAGCCAACCACTGGAAATAGATTTTTGACTGAATAGTGTGCTGAATACAAACAGACCTCATAATCCAGGTATCTCTTTGCATTTACCAATAATTTATGTTTTTAAATAATCTGTTTTTGCCTTGTTTTGCATAAAAAACAGAATATCCTTAAAACAAGACTACTTGAAAAGCAACATTGTGTAGGATAATAAAAACAGTTTTATTTTAAAAAATAAAATGTTTTATGCATAACTCATATAGTAGTGTAAAAATAACTTAATTTAGATGTCTTTCCTCCTAATATCTTGTTTTGAATAAATAAATAAAAACATTTTATAGTCATCAAGGAAAACATAAGTTTGACCAAATGTGACTCAGTGTGGCACATCATGGTGAAACATTGCAACAGAAGACCAAATCCAAAACAATTGAAATCTTTCACTGAATAAAACAGAGCCGAAGCTGTAACAGTTGTGCCCTAGTGCTGCCTTTAATGCATTTTTTACTATAGATCTTTTCACATCATCAAATCAAAACCAATAAAACGCACAGTTATGTGTGAAAATGGCTCATCAGGATGGGATTTTTCCTCAATAGCTGTGCCGTGGATTCTGTAAATGAAGGTCTGACGGGGAGGGACTCGCTTTGCCTCATTCGTGAGGGGAGTGTTAAAAACGCTATAAAGTTGGTAATGGAATGAAGGGAGCATAAGAAAAATAAATGCAGGGTGAGAAGGAGAGGAAGAGGGAGGGAATGTCAGTACTCTTGGGGTGTGACGGTTGAGATATGAAGGTTGTTGTTGTTCGTTTGTGTCTGTAGAGGGTCAGTTTCATTAAAGGCAGTGAGGCATTGAGGTTATATAGCCATGAAAATAGGAAAGATACTGATCATACACACAGACACAAATACAATGTTACTGGAAGATGCGGAAGCAAAAATGTGCAGTGACAGAATTAAAACATGATATACTGTCTGACATCAGATGATAAAAATAGGTAAAGAGGTCAGGATACCAGCTGAACAGGTAAGGAATGTATGCGTAAAAAGATTTTGAAGAATATTCAAGTTGAAAGCAGCAGTGACCAGAGGCTGTCAAGTAAAAAAAAAAAAAAAAAATGGACAAAAAAGCACCATAAAATGGCTTAATGGTTAGAGTGTTGGACTTGTAACCCGAAGGTCGTGGGTTTGATTCTTAATATCTGAAGGAAACAACTGAGGTGCCTTTGAGCAGTTGCTCCCCAGGATGAAGTGAATGGCTGACCCACACAGACCACAGGGTGAGCACCCCCTGCTGGCCTCACTACCACCTCTACCAGCAGCTACGTAGTTTTCCCAGTTGGTCTCCCATCCAGGTACTGACCAGGCTCAGCCCTGCTTAGCTTCAGTGGGAAACCAGTCTTGGGCTACAGGGTGATATGGCTGCTGCATTGTTAAAGGGACAGTTGACCCAAAAATGAAATTTCTGTCATTAATTCCTTTGGTTTTCTGAAACTTTCCAGAAATTTTCCATGGCAACTTAATCTGGGGAATTTTGGAAAATTAAAATTTGGAAACTTTTTTGGGAAAATTCTGGATTTTTTAGGAATTTATATAAACTGTATACAAACATACATATAAACATTTTGGTCATAAGCAGACATGATCTTTAGTTAATAATTAATTTTTTTGTATATTGAAATATTTTCCAATTAATTACCTCTAATAAATATAGTATATTTAAATTGCAGTAACTGTCATTGTTATTAGCAATTATAATAGTGGAAGCAGAGGTTATCAGTAAAAAGCAACTGATTTGACCAAACAATTAAAAAAGAGCGAGTTGAACTAGTTTATACAAATTGTGACTTTAAAGTTCAATGGAAACACTGATCCATTGCTACATCCGATCTGGCCTTTTTTACTAGGAGCTGCTGCTGAGATATTTATTTCACAAACATGACATCTTGCTAAATGAAATATTTTGACAGCTCATGGCTGTCTGTGTCACACAAGGTTTCGCCTCTTTGCATTACAAATGTGTGTTTGAGTGTCTTTTCAGAACACTCACTACACGCATTCATGTGGAAAATTCATGACGATGAATCGTAGGACATGTAGAGTGTGTGTGTGTGTGTGTGTGTGTGTGTGTGTGTGTGTGTGTGTGTGTGTGTGTGTGTGTGTGTGTGTGTGTGTGTGTGTGTGTGTGTGTGTGTGTGTGTGTGTGTGTGTGTGTGTGTGTGTGTGTGTGTGTGTCTGTTTAGGGGTGATGAGCGATGTGAGTCTGTCCTTTTGCATGTGCATAGCATGTTTTACAAGCATGTCTGACACACAAGCGCGCGCACACACACACTCATGGTAATGAACTTGTGGTAACAAGGAGTTAAAATTTCCTCTAACCTCTGCTTGTTTATGAAATGAGAGTGTGTGACCAATCATTTTTAACCATGACATTTTTAATATGACAGTTATCAAATATGGATCACTTCCTATTTGAGTTGTGCGTGAACTAAATCAAAGGCTGTCAACTGGTGGTCATGGCTCAAAGTAATTAAAACTATAAATTAAAAACTAGTAAAGAAAATGCATGGCAAATTAGTAAATAATTCTGCATATTTTATTTATTTATATTAGACAGAGTTTTAAATATGGGATTTAAATATTATTTTAATGTTTTAGAAAGGGATAATAATTTTCATTTCATTTTAATCTAGAAAAAGCAAAGTGCGTTTGAATCCACCCGGACGGTTTTAAAAAAAGATCCCGCTTGTTCGGTGGCGGCAGAGACGGTGGGTTTGGGATGTCGCTTTTACACGGCTGGCTTATTCTCGGTAAGTTTTGACTTTTCTATTTTAGATTTGTGAAAACAACTATGTGTTCATTTTGATGGTTTGATTATTGCATAGATGTTACGGTTCAAAATGAACTGAATGTGAGTTTTAATCACAACAACACTAGCTAGAGCACCAGCATTATCATCTTCTTTAAAGTTTGGACTGGTGGTTAGTCAAAAATAGAGGGCATTAAATGTAGTTAGCCGCATTCTTATAGAAAAAGTCACCCAGTCGGGTTAACTTCAAAATAATTTAATGTTAGCTGGCCGTGATTAAGTGCTGGCTGCCTGTGTGTGTTGTTAGCCTTATTTAAAAGTGTCTAGGTGTTCTCTTTCATAGGTTCACTCGACGCTGCGTAATGACACATATTGGGTACGCCCCTGGGCGTACTGCTTGTCTGAAGCCCTTATAGAATCACGCCAATTCAAAGCTTCTTAAGCTTCTTTCTGTCATTACTTCGACGACCACGGATAGCGGAACTCGTTCTCCTTCTAGGTGAAGTATGATGGAATTTCTTCGTTGCCCTCCGCCGTGCACTCGCTCCATTTCGAGCGATGACCCACAAGGTTGTTTGTTAAATGCACGTGAGGCAGCGAGGCAGTTCAGGGGCCGGGGTTCTGGGGTTCGGATGAAATTGAGCTCGAGGATATCGAGTGGGAGCGGGCCGATTTCCCTTCTCGCACTCCCTCTCCCAAGCGCGCGCGCGGCCAGGCTCCGCTTGTATACGCACACGATTACATGATGCCCAGCCCTGAAGCACGTGAAACCATTTATTTTGGCCTGGATGATATTCTGCCCACTACACCATCTGACTCCGAGGATTTCGGGCCTGTTCCGCTTGATAGCGCTCTCCCGACTAGCGGCCAGGAAGCGGGGCCTACTCTGAGCTCGTCGAAGTGCTATCGCGTGCGACTGAGAAGCTTGCGATCGATTGGCCTAAATAGTCCCATGAATCGAAATCATCTAAGCTCGATGAGAGATTTTTAAGTGGTGCTGGTAATAATCGTACGGTGAGAAGGAAACTGCCGTTTTTCAGCGATCTGTACAATGAGGTCTCCAGATCCTGGAAACAGCCTTTCTCTTCCCGCCTTACTAACGCGGCAGCCACTGACTTCACCAACCTCGTTGGTTCTGTGGAGCACGGTTATTCCGCCATTCCAGCGGTCGAGGAGACTTTAGCCTCTCATCTTTCTCTGTCGTCAGCATACACTTGGAAGTCCCACCCCCTCCTCCCTTCTAAGCCGTGTAGGACCACTTCCGCTCTAATTGGTAAGTCCTATGTAGCGGCCGGTCAGGCTGGCTTGGCCCTCCATACGATGGCCATTCTCCAAGCCTACCAAGCTGATGTTCTTAAGGAGTTGGACGAAGGGGGCGGGGTCACGCCAGAGAATGTTAAGGAGCTCCGGATGGCCAATGATTTAGCCTTACGGGCTACTAAAAACAAAGCGCGTGCGGTGGGACGCTCGATGGCTGGATTAGTCGCGGCTGAACGCCATCTTTGGTTGAACCTTACTGAGATTCGCGACAAGGAGAAGGTTTTCCTCCTCGACGCGCCTGTTTCTCAGGAGGGTTTATTTGGCGAGGCCGTCAACACTGTGGTTGACAAATTCAGAGCAGCCAAGTCTCAGTCGATGGCTTTCAGGCAGTTTATGCCTAGGAGAAATAGGGAATCTTCTAGTACCTCTTCTTTTCAGCCCAGAGAGCCTCAGACCCCCGTTTAAGAGAAAGTTTCTCTCCGATAGTAGGAGTGACCAGAGTCATCCTAGTGTGTTTCAGAGCCTGCCGCCGTGGGCTTGCCGCATCGAAGCAGAGAATTTCGCACTGGGTGCGGAGGCTATCTCCAGCTTATGAGGTGCGCGGAGTTCCTTCACCTCTGGGCGTTAGTGCATACTCTACTAGAGGTGTGGCCTCTTCTCAGGCACTCTCCAAGGGGGCTCTCTTGGAGGACATTTGTGTTGGGGCAGGATGGTCCTCACCGTACACTTTTGTCAAGTTTTATAGTCTAGACCTTGACATGGCTCCGGGTTTGCGTGTTCTGTCAGCTTAATCCAGCCGTTCAGGTCTTCCTGACGTTAGTGTCAGATGCGGTAGTGCTCTAGCTTGGCGTGTGTGGTATACTGTTCCATATTTCTAATGCTAGAAGTTGCACTGAGCTCTTGGTCTCAGTATGCCGTAACCTGAGGGATATATAGTAGTGTAGTGTGTAGAGGTAGTGTTCTTGTAGTTTCTTGCCACAAATCAATATTTACGTGTATTATTTTTATGATTTGAACCAATTGCATTTTCTGTAATCTCTTATTTATTTCATATATCAGTTCATATATCTTAAATGCTCTGGGATGTACAATTTTGCAAATACCGCTTTTTTTTCTAGTATCACTCCGCAATATAGTGAGAAAGATTTTGGAAGAAAAATGTCTATTTATGTCTAGAAATGGTGACTGCTTGTGTCTGCAGGAAGCGGCAGTTATTTTGTGTGTAGGTTTATACTTTGGGCACAAGTTTTTCTCCAGAATCTAAGCGAAAAAATGGAATTCCAACCAAAAAATATATCCTAACAGAGATACTACAGTAAATAGTGTATTATTTAAGAAATAAAGAAAGGTTTCTGCCATGTTTAGAGTTCAAGAATAGAAAATCATTAGCTCCAAATAAAAAGAAATGAAGTCAATAAAAAAGTCCTTACCATGACAAAAATCAAACGTATTTGTGTGGGTGTGTGTAAATGCATGGTTGCTCTGTTCAAAGTGACTCATGCAGTTTTGCTCTCTGGCTTCAGGCCCTGGAAACTGACATAAGATGTCCGTCAAGCAGGAGGGAGAGCTGGAGATCTGTAGACTGTGTTAAAAAGAGATACAGAGATTGAGGGAAAGATAGACACATACTCTCAGATACTTAACTATTAACTGCTATTTAGAGTTGCACACACACATACAGACATGTTCATTTGCGTGCAGTGTCGCTAATAAGCGAGTCATTATAGCTGGGAGGACATTATTACAGCAATGCCATTCATCAACAGCTAATGAAGATTCTACACCAGTCACTGTGAGACTACATACATCTGGAATACTGAATCACAGAAAGGCATTAATATGGAATACTTGACCAGACATTGCCATTTAGATAAAGTATTGGATCATAACTATATATCAAAAACCAGAATACTGAATGAGATAGGTCATTAAATAGAATACTAGATCAGAAACTGTTCAAGTACTGAACTTGAATATTTAGCCTCGGTTCATTGTTTATATCTAGGTATTTGTTCATAAACATTTACAGGTACACATTTTGTACAGTAAGTTGCTAGATGTTGAAAAGTAAATATTATATAAAAATAAATATTTATGAATCCTAACATGTGAATACCTATAAATGTGTGTGTGTGTGTGTGTGTGTGTGTGTGTGTGTGTGTGTGTGTGTGTGTGTGTGTGTGTGTGTGTGTGTGTGTGTGTGTGTGTGTGTGTGTGTGTGTGTGTGTGTGTGTGTGTGTGTGTGTGTGTGTGTAACCCTCTTCGTTGATGTGCTTCCCCAACTGTCTCTGCGTTGTGTGTGTGTTGGGGGGTGAATAGAAAGGACACCAAAGTCGCTGGCAGAGTCAATGCTGAGCAGCTTCCTTTTATTAGACTTCTTTTTCAGTTCAGCCACTTTTCATAAAGGAAATAAGACTGTGTAATTTCAAATCAACTTGAAAATTACAACACACAATAATCCATAAACCATAACTAACTCAATAGTAAACTCCTTGTTCAGAAAAGATAAACTACAACATGTGACAGACAAAATAGGAACATTAATACCATAAAATACACAAATAAACCTTAAACACAACATAAAATGCACCAAAATATACTCAGCCACATGGAACATAGTAAACGTGCAATAATATCATAAATGCAAAATCAAAAATAATCTAACATATGCCTTAGTAAATTTGTTAACATCAGTATAGTTCCTTTAATAATATGAATGGGTAATATGAAATTACACAGTTATTACTGAACAACAGTGATAGCCTTCTTTACCTTTTCGTAAAGGAAATATAACTGTGGGGGTAAAGAATGGGCAACTCTCCCAAAGAAACACAACAGTCATCACAGCTTCCCTACATATTATACAATATATCAAACGAAAAGTGTAGAAAAACTCTACAGTGACAATTGAAGTTACAGTCGCTAATCCTTCTACTGAAAACTAACCCCAGCCAATCCTTAAAGGTGCCATCTGTAAAAATTGAGGTAAAAATATCCAAAAAATGACCTACACGCATCAAAAGAATGAGAAGAAATAAGGGCGATGATGTCATTAAAAAATGTCAAGTTATAGTGCTGCAGAGATATCAACCTTAATTAGCAGAAGCATTACTAGCCCCGGCCCGACAGGTGTCGTAATACCAGTCTCGGCCATGGGAGGCAGTATGCGGGCAACATAACCACCAGCCAACCTGGCGTACTTGAACCTGATGTCAATCGTTTGGAAAGTACAACCCACTACTTCATTTCAGTTCAGGGAAGAGAGCGGACGGATGGCCGAAGCCCTTGGCCCCTTAAATGTATCTGATATGATAAAAAGAGCTGTTTTTACCTGACCGGAAAAAGCGGAAGTGCGGGCGCCCGGCGACTGTGTCCCGTCCCTTCATAATAAAAGTCCCGGTACTCGCGAGCTGTTTAGAATAGGCGCCCTCCAGCATAGTGCACCTTTAAACATATACAATATAAAGAAAAACGTAACATACAGAATGTGTTATCTGTGTGTTTTATCAAAGTGTATTTCGGTAAAGTCGTGGTTTAGTTAGAGTTGAAAGTTGCTAAAGTTGAACATGCAATAGCCTAATAAACTCTAAGTTACTGAATCAAAACTTTAATTTGCAATTTTAGATAATTCAGAACCAAGAATGCTTTGTGGAATGTAGGCTATACGCCAAAATGAGTTTTGGCGTGCATAAATGGCGTATTATACGTATGATCACGCCATAAAGTGCGTACCATATGCACGCAAAAAACTGCATAGCATTTGCACGGCAAAACTCATATTGGCGTATCCATTCCACTAGAGATTTCACACTCGTACTATTGATACGCATTACCATGTACGGAGCCCCGCACATGACATGCAGTAAAACAACGAATAGGCTAAATCATGCGCACGTTTTACTAATTCATTTCCTCGATTTATTAAATCGTGCGCACAATTTATAAACTGAGGGAACAAATTAGAGTAACGTGCGCCTGATTTATAAATCAAGGGAACGAAATAGTAAATCATGCGCACTATTTACCTTTTTTCTTGCATGTCATGTAAGGGGCTGCATACTTCTGCTTTCTAGCAAAAGACAGTAAAATACAGCAAACGTTCAGTTGCTGGTATTAATCAGGAGTTTGAGACTAGAAAAAGTCAGCTTTATTCATTTTAGAACAACACATTTACCGTAGAAGTACAGAAGATAATCTATTTCCAGATTTAGTATATGCAAATGGGTTAACATTCCTGGTTCTGCCATGTAGAAGACTGCTGATTGTCTGAAACTTGAATGTTTTGCACACGCTGCATTCCCCAGTGAGCTCTCAGTCAGATGTAACCTTTGGAAGACCAGCTGATTTAATACCACAGTCAAATCTATAAATGAGCACCTTTATTTTTCCTTAGTATTCATACACAGCACTGCCGTCTCCACAGGACCACGACACAATCTGGCTGTTAAATTACTCCTGTGAAAAGGTTCACCCCTTCGTAATGATAAAAATGGTGTGATAGAGTCTAAACGATAGGGGAGGTAGGGTTGAGCAAATAGGGAGAACACCAGCGGGAGAGGAAATGAAATCACAGAGTGGCTCTGTCTTGTGCTCGTCTGTGAGATTTCACCCACTTTGCTCGTCTCTTGAGTCTCATGAAGATGTTATTGCATGTACTTTACCACTCACATCCCGCTCAGAAAAAGAAAGCGAATGATTGACCTTGATGAAAGGGTGTCATTCTCTAAAAGTTCTGAGGCAGCATTATTGTGTTGTTTTTTGTGTATATTTATTTTTTAGTACAGTGTAAATGCATGTTCCAGTATTTCAATGGTTTCTGGGATTAAGCCATGTGGAACCCCGTTAATTTACTCACCCTCAGGCCATCTTGCACAGAGTGATCATTTTGCTTCAGAAGTTATTCATTTGGTTTTGCCTTGATATGTTTTGTTTTTGTTTGTTTTACTCTTAAAGTGACAGTAACTATTGACTTGCATTATACTTATCACCCAGGACAATGATTTCAGCTAACAATCTTCTGTACCGCTCTACTGAAAAAGAAAAGAAAAAAAAACACCTACATCTTGTACGGCCTGAGGGTAAGTAAATTGTTTTGAGTTAAATTATCCTTTTAACCTTATGGTATCAAGGCTACTAGTGTTATCAAAACAACAAATACTATGTTTTTGTATCATATGTATTTAAAATTGATTTAGATGCTGAATCTTCTAATCTTGTTTCAGTAATTTTATAGCAATTATTATTGTCACATTAATAATTATATATAATATATACTACAAACACACAAATATATATGCAACAACGGAAAACAGATCCATTACACTGTAAAAAAACAAAAAACAAATAAATTGTTGGTTTTTGTTGGTTTAAGTTAAAAAAGTAAGTAACCTTGTTGCCTTAAAATTGTGAGTTTATTGAAATTAAAAATTTGAGTTGATTCAATGAAGGAAATTTGTTTAATAAATAGAAACTCAAAATATTATTGTATCTGAACCACATAAAATATTTGATAAACTATTTGGCATGTTTCACTGCATCATCAGAAATAAAACACACAATTACCCAATATGCTTACAAAATCTTTTAATAATCTTTTAATAAAGGTTGTCGAATGTCAAAAAATGTTCATTGTATGAAGTCAAAATTTTAATTTCAATAAACTCAAAATTTTAAGGCACCCAGGTAACTTTTTTTCTAAATATTTTTTTACAGTGCACGAACACATCTGCAACATTTTAATTAGAAAGTTATTTTACATGGTTATTAAATAATAACCTAATGATAACCATAAAAAAAAAACACCCTGCATCGTTCTGGGAACGTTATTTTATAGTTGCAAAATAATAGCCTATAAATAACCATTAGGCAACATTCTGTACTATAAGTTATTTTTAGGGGATTTTTAGGTTTCAGGAACCAAATACTAACGTTAGGAGAATGTTATGTATTTGCTGAGTATCTGCAAAATAAACAGTTTAGCCTGAACACCCACTTTACTCTCTGACCTGGTGGTGTCAGTTAACAGGCAGTGTGTGAGAATCATTTACACAGGTGAACTGTGCATGCACGGGCGTGCGCATGTGTGAGCCTGTTTATGTGGTTTATGAGGACACAAATTTGTATAACTACATGGGTATTACACTGGTATTACACTATAAATGTAGTTTATGAGGACATTGCAAATGTCCTCATATTTCAAATAGCTTTAAAACATACTAATGATGTTTTTTTGAGAAAGTAAAAATGCAGAATGTTTCCTGTGATGGGTAGGTTTAGGGGCAGGGGCAGTGTAGGGGGATACAAAATACGGTTTGTACAGTATAAAAACCATTACGCCTAGTCCCTGTAAACCACATAGACCAACATGTGTGTGTGTGTGTGTGTGTGTGTGTGTGTGTGTGTGTGTGTGTGTGTGTGTGTGTGTGTGTGTGTGTGTGTGTGTGTGTGTGTGTGTGTGTGTGTGTGTGTGTGTGTGTGTGTGTGTGTGTGTGTGTGTGTGTGTGTGTGTGTGTCTGTGTGCATCCAAGATATATTTGCACTCTGAGATATTCTCTTCATCTCCTTTTTTTTTTAGTAGGGCATTGAGGTGCTTCTAATTCTCTCTCCCTGCTCCTCTGTTCTTTCTGATGACTGCAGCAGAATCAAAGTTTGAATGTGTCTTGGTTGGACTCCAGCATGCTAGACTGGCCTGATCTTTAAACCCCATTATATGTATAGCTCAAAGCTACAACATCAAAGAACTGCTCCCTCCATCCGAGCTCGGCTTTAGCAACCTCCAATAACGCCTTGACAGCTGCCATCTGCCTCTCTCTCTCTCTCTTTCTCTCTCTCTCCTTCAGTCTCTCTCAACCTCTGTCAACTACTGCCAGAGTGCTTCGGTCTATCCTTCTGTTATCTGCTATTGTAACCCTGCGAAAGCCAAAAACCCCTGACTGGTTTTCCGAACTCTTCTCTGCCCAGTCCTGCCATGATTCAAGGGGCCGTGAAACGGACAGGCAGGTCTTCCTCTCTGAGAAGCGTGTGATTTATGGAGGTTCTCAGGTGTCTGAAATGCCTACCCCATTACAGGTATCGAAGGAAGCAGTGCAGAGACAGGAGTGGCAGCTCCTCAGACTTAGAGGAAAAGAGATGTCCTAAGAGCAGAAGGGAAAAGCCGATATTAAACGTCTCCTCTGTTTTCCGTCCTTCCTCATGCTGTCTTTACCTTCACAAGTTCTCTTTCCTCCTTCAATCTATCCTCTAAGGCTTTCCTTCCCTCAATTCTCTCCCTACGACCCTACTTACCGCCATTTAATCCTTCCTTTCCTCTCTCCTCTTTTCTTCTGACAGTCTCTTCATAGATTCCATCCATCATCCTGAATCTGGGTGACAGTGCTCCGCTGGGCCATGCAGGGCTCTTAGCGGATGGTGACGGGGAGCAATTGCCCTAGCCTTGAAGAGCACCACGACAACGGTGAGTCTTCACATCCCACAGCACCCGGTTTAACGTTTAGGTGACCTTGGAGTCAGGAAGAGGAGGGGTGTGCGTCGAGAAGAATCTGGAAGAATCAAAGAACACCGTTTTAGAGGAATCAGATACAGTTTGCCAAAAGGTTTAAATTACCTGTGGAACATTATAAAGCAAAAAATGAATAATGTTAGCTGATACTGAAATGGTTTACAACAATGCTTGTATTTTGATTTGGACAATTAGCGAATAAAGCTTAGGTCAGGACACATTTCACCCACCTTATTATCTGAGTATGCCAAATGCAGGAGCAGTCTGCCTCAAGCTTTCAGGAATGAAATGCCTTGCTGAACAGCACAATGTTTAGACAGTTGTTTCTGTTGCTCTCCAAATCACAGGAGCCCCCCTGCTGGGACTGAATCTGCAATCTTTTGCCGTCCAGTCCCTGTTCCTAAAATTAATTAATTAATAAAAAAGCACGGATGGGCACTATTGTGTTTTAGATACTGGTCTTCAGAATAGAATTTCCTTGGAGACTTTCTTAGTCGTCCAGAATGCACCGGTTTTGCTGGGGAATAGCATGCCTTTAGCCGTATTTAGACTAGATAAGTTTTACAAAGATAGCTGAAGGACGTCTGTAAAATTAATGGCCAGTTTGCAATTAATAAATTAAAACAATTTGTTCTTAATAAAGCTAAACTGAAGTTCATTCAGTCAAGAGCAGTGAGCGATTTTCTTTATCTTCTGTTCAAAGGATTTCTGTACTTGCTGCATACGTGCACATAAGCAACTGTTTTCATGTGAACTTTGTGTGTTTCTGACATAACCTTGTGGTCATTTGACAGTGTAATCGCAATAACACATGAAAGAGAACTAGTCTAGCTTACCAACCCGATTACATGTAAATGCGTATAAATAGTGTGCAATGTCGTGGAATGTATACGCCAAAACTCATTTTAAAAACGTATGCAGATGATAATATTTTATGATGATGAAGAACTGCAATGTCACATGAGCGTGTCCGCAATAGAAATGATAATTAAGGAGCTGTGAATGCTCCGCCCTCTGTGGTGGGGAGCAGCAGCTCAGTTGCATTTAAAGGAGACACACAAAACAGCTCATTTTTCTCAAACCCAAAGATTGGCATTAACAAAAAGGTATATGATCTGTTAGGAATTTTGATCTAAAACGTCACAGACACACTCTCTGGACACCTGACTTATATTACATTTTGTAAATAAAATAGGTGCCCTTTAAAGCGAGCGTTAGTAATGTGCACCTATAGGGGGGTGCACAACATGTGTACACATATTTTGAAAATATTAAAAATAAAATGATTATTTTCTGGAGAAGCATTCAGTGTTTCCGCTCACAAATTCCACCATGTAAATAGCAGATCTGACATGGTGCAAGTGGGAGACTCTGATGAGACTCTGATTGGTTTGTTGCATGCTATGTACAAAACACACACACATGACTCATTAAGAGGCTAGGTACAACACCTTTAGAAAATGCATCTGGCAAGCAGACTGTTTTCTCTTTTGTTAACTAAAAGTGGATACGGACACGCCCTACTGCACCGAGGCACTTCAGACCATGCACTCAGATTGTTAAAATAGGGCCCAGTGCCTGTAATGATGACTGAAATAATAATAAGACATTTATTTTGTATAGCGCCTTTAAAAGCTGCTTTCTCAAAGCGCTTCACATTACAAACAAAAACAACAATATATATAAAAAAGTAAATCAATTAAATAAAAATCAATTAAAAGCAATCCTGAAAAACAAAACGTTTTAAGATGCAATTTAAAACTGACTAAAGAATGTGCTTCCCTGATGTCAGACCGAAGAAAATGACACAATTTTGAGGCATAAGATGAGAAAGCCCTATCACCCCTTGAGAGAACGCATTTTTAGCAAGCATGATTTAGCTATAATCCCATATGTTTTGGTATGAATACTCAGAATAACAACATATCTAAATAAATAGATACAAACATCATAGGCATATATGAGGAATGAGGGAAATAAACTGTGCCAGCAGGTTTTGACACTGTAACCCTGGGTTCCAACTGTAATTTGGCTAACATGACAGCTCCTCAATAACATCCATAATCAAAGCGTGTGTTTCCTGTGGCCAGTCTGTCAGAGGTGAGCAGAGCAGATTGATGCGTGGCCCCTGTGAGGCCCTCTGCTGCTCTGCTGCAGTGGTGCAGTCCTGTGCCTGCTCACCTCAGGCGTGAAATCACAGGTGGCTGCACTTTCTGTGAGACTTCGGAGTGGCTGAGTTCCAACATGAATGAATGCCAGAATACAAGGGCAATGGACCCAGGGGAGACATTTTGTTGTTTGGTTTTTTACTTAAGACATCAGTGAGTGTCTTAGAGTGTACGAATGTGTGTTTGTATGTAGGCTATGTCTAACTAAGAATTGATAAATAAAATTCTGGTGAGTATTCAAAGTGAGATGTCAGCTGTGAATCTTTGAATGAGTATGTCTGCAAAAATGATTTGTAGATTGTTCAATATATAAAATGATATATGCCATATAAGATGGTTTAGAGATGTAATGCATTTTCTAAAACTTGATCAGATATACCTTTAAAGGCTCTATTCACACATTCAGGAAGGTCTGGACCCCCTTTTTGGAGTACTACGAGAGCTTGCAAACACCATTAAGTCAGGATGACTAGGGTGTTATCATCAGAGTTAATCTTTTTTTCCTTTTTTTAATTTCTTTTCTTCTTTTTTCTTATCTTACGATAACTGTATTTATTTAGACTTTCAGTTTTATTATTATTATTATTATTATTATTATTATGATTTAATGTCTTCCACTTTTGGTAACTTTATTCTGTAAGGTTATGCTATACTGTAAATATTCCTTCTACAATCCTTAGTTGGACAAGAACTTCAATGGACAATCATTCTTGGGAAGATCTGGATTGAAAGGGACAACTGGGATGGTTGGGTGAGATGGGTGGTAGGGTATCTTTCACATTGGTTAATACCTGTACTATACAGCCATAACATTTTTGTATGCTTATGATCCACTATGTGCTGTTGAAAAGGCTACATGCTTTAAAAATATCCAATAAAAATTGTTAAACATAAAATGATATATCATCTTGACAGACTGAATTGAAGGCTCTCAATAATAATCTGATTAAATTAGTTCTACAAGTAAAATAAGAGTGTTAATAAGATAATATCAACAAACCTTGAAATGTCACCAGAGTGCAATCTGCTGTAGTTTTTGACATTTACTGTATACTAATTATAATTTATTTATTGTCTCTGTAAAAAAAAAAAAATACAAAAATACAAAATTATGCGAAGATTTTGTTTGAGAAGGCCCAGTCTTTGAAACTCCTGAAATAATCAATTTCATAAAAGTCAAGAGCTCCTTAAAATCAATATTTAATTATTACACTTCCAACACACACACACACACACACACACCTCACCATGCACCCAAAAACGTCTCGGTTACGTATGTAACCCTCGTTCCCTGAAGGAGGGAACGGAGACGTACGTCAGAACTGAACCGACGAATGGGATCTTACTTTAGAGACCAATCCTACTTCGAGCATCTAACAACGAGCCAATGAAATTTGGCATGCGATCACGCATTCCACGCTCCGCCCCGCAGCGCGGGTATAAATAGGAAGTGGAATGGTAGATCAGCGCTTTTCCTACTGAGGAGCCGAAAGGTGACCGGACTCCCAGCGGAAGCACAGCATCTGGCGACGGGACGTACGTCTCCGTTCCCTCCTTCAGGGAACGAGGGTTACATACGTAACCGAGACGTTCCCTTTCAGTCGGTCACGTTCGACGTACGTCAGAACTGAACCGACGAATGGGATCCCTATGGAAAACGCCAGGATGCTGGCCCTTCCAGCGTCCTGCTTGAGCGCACTGCACCGTCTAGTATGGTACGGAAGTCAGGGCTCCAAGCAGGGAGTACAGTCACTGCTGTTTCTGCAAGACCCACTCAGAATGACTATTGGATAACGCTGGGAAAGCGTGCCTACCTCGTACTTGAGAGAGAGGGTACGCTGCGGGGCCACGTCCTTCAGGGAAGGAGAGGTGGCAGAATACACATAAGGACTAACCTGGCAGGGTAGTGCAACATATGGCAGTCTCTGGGGTGGTTCCAGCCTGATTGAAGGGGGGAAAGAACACGCCCAGAGACGACAGAGCGGGCTCTGTCGAGGGAAAGACACGGGGCTAGCCCGAAGGGTAGCTGATACCGTGGAAGAATACACATATGGGGTTGCCGTGAGGGAACCGCTACATATGGAACCCAGCCTACAGCCACGTTTCACAACCATACGGGTGCAGGCCTGGCGTCAGACGGTCCGCAACGTCTGACACCGGAGGGGTGACGGAGGAGCTCGACAGGGTTAGCCGGTTTCCCGGGGAACACAACTGGAGACAATAGACGCACGTATCCGGCCCAGAGGGCGGGAGTGGCGTTTCGCAAGCCGACACTTAGAACGGGCACTTAGCGCTCCTGGCCACTGGGGGCGAGGATGCGGGAAGATACCGGCTCTACACGTAAGCTATAGAATCTAGCAAACGTGTTAGGTGTCGCCCAGCCCGCAGCTCTACATATGTCTGTCAGCGAGGCGCCTTGAGCCAGCGCCCAGGAAGAAGCAACACTCCGAGTGGAGTGAGCTCTTACACCGAACGGGCAAGGCACGTCTTGGGACTGGTAGGCCAAGACTATAGCATCCACTATCCAGTGGGCTAACCTCTGCTTGGAGACAGCCTTTCCCTTCTGCTGGCCTCCGTAACAGACGAAGAGTTGCTCTGAGGTCCGAAGGCTTTGGGTCCGGTCAACGTAAGCGCGAAGAGCGCGGACCGGACACAGCAAAGCCAGGGCTGGGTCTGCCTCCTCCGAAGGCAGCGCTTGCAGGTTCACCACCTGATCCCGGAAGGGAGTGGTAGGAACCTTGGGCACATATCCGGGCCGGGGTCTCAGGACAACGTGAGAGTTACCTGGCCCGAACTCTAGGCACGATTCGTTGACCGAAAGTGCATGCAGGTCCCCTACCCTCTTGATCGAGGCCAATGCCGTCAGGAGCACTGTCTTCATTGACAGGATTTTCAGCTCACAAGACGCCAAAGGCTCGAAGGGAGGGCTCTGAAGTGCTCGGAGCACTAGAGCTAAGTCCCAAGAGGGTATCGAGGATGGACAAGGAGGATTTAGTCTCCTCGCACCTCTGAGGAACCTGACGATTAGGTCGTGCTTCCCCACGGACTTACCTTCTACTACATCATGGTACGCTGCTATTGCTGCAGCATATACCTTGAGGGTGGAGGGAGACAGCCTTCTCTCCAACCCATCTTGCAGGAAGGAAAGCACGACACTGATCGAACACCTTCGGGGGTCTTCCCGGCGGGAAGCGTACCACTCAACGAACAGGTTCCACTTCAGAGCATAGAGGCGCCTCGTAGAGGGGGCTCTAGCTGAAGCGATGGTATCTACGACAGCTTGTGGTAGTCCATCTAGAACCTCCGCGTCCCGTCCAGGGACCAGACATGAAGATTCCAGAGGTCTGGACGCGGGTGCCATAGCGTGCCCCGTCCCTGAGAAAGAAGGTCCTTCCTCAGGGGAATCGGCCAAGGAGGGGCTGTCGCGAGGAGTGTGAGTTCTGGGAACCAGGTCCGGTTGGGCCAATACGGCGCAACTAACAAGACCTGCTCCTCGTCCTCCCTGACCTTGCACAGAGTCTGTGCAAGAAGGCTCACTGGGGGAAACGCATACTTGCGTAGGTCCCGGGGCCAGCTGTGCGCCAGTGCATCTGTGCCGAGGGTACCCCCGGTCAGGGAATAGTACCACTGGCAATGGGTCGAGTCCGGAGAGGCAAACAGGTCGACCTGTGCGGCTCCGAACTGGTCCCATATCAGCTGGACCGCCTGGGGGTGGAGTCGCCACTCTCCCGGAGGTGTCGGCTGACGAGAGAGCTCGTCGGCTGTCTGGTTCAGCACACCAGGGACATGAATGGCCCGAAGCGACCTCAGCTGCTTCTGACTCCACAGGAGGAGGTGGCGGGCGAGTTGGAGCAGACGACGGGAGCGTAGACCACCCTGACGGTTGATGTACGCAACGGCCGTGGTGCTGTCCGTACGGACCAGTACATGCTTGCCACGCAGCGGCCCCTTGAGGCGGCGGAGTGCCAGATGTACTGCCAGTAACTCGAGGCAATTGATATGCCAATGCAATTGCGGCCCCGTCCACAGACCAGCAACTGCATGCCCGTTGTACGTGGCCCCCCAGCCCGTGGTGGAGGCATCCGTGAATAGCACAGCATGCCTGGACACTTGTTCTAGGGGCACCCCGGCCCGGAGAAACGAAGTGCTGGACCACGGGCTGAAGGTTTGGCGGCAGTAAGGAGTCACTGGGACCCGGTACTGACCGCTCTGCCACGCCCACCTCGGGACTCGGCCATTGAGCCAGCGTTGAAGCGGTCTCATATGAAGCAATCCGAGCGGCGTGACCGCGGCTGCAGATGCCATATGCCCCAGGAGCCTCTGAAAGAATTTCAGTGGGACCGCTGTCCTGCTCTTGAACATATTCAAGCAGTTCAACACCGACTGGACTCGCTCCTCGGTGAGGCGCGCCGTCCGGTTGACCGAGTCCAGCTCCATACCGAGATAAGAGATCCTCTGTGTGGGACAGAGTTTGCTCTTCTCTCGGTTGACCCGAAGGCCCAACTGGCTGAGGTGACTGAGCACCAGGTCCCTGTGTTCGCACAACTGGTCCTTCGACTGGGCTAGGATCAGCCAATCGTCGAGGTAGTTGAGAATCCGAACGCCGCGTTCTCTGAGTGGAACAATGGCTGCCTCCGCGACCTTCGTAAAGACGCGGGGCGACAGGGACAGCCCGAAGGGCAGGACCTTGTACTGATATGCTTTCCCCTCGAACGCAAAGCGTAGGAACGGTCTGTGTCGAGGGAGAATAGACACATGGAAGTACGCGTCCTTCAGGTCGATCGCTGCAAACCAATCCTGGGGACGGATGCATTGGAAAATGCGTTTCTGCGTCAACATCCTGAACGGGAGCTTGTGCAGGGCCCGATTCAGAACTCGCAGGTCCAGGATTGGCCGTAACCCACCCCCTTTCTTGGGCACAATGAAGTAGGGGCTGTAAAACCCCGTCTTCATATCGGCTGGAGGAACCGGCTCGATCGCGTCCTTCGCCAGTAGGACCTCGATCTCTGACCGCAAGACTTGAGCATCGCTGCTTCGCACGGAGGTGAAGAGGATGCCCTTGTACTTGGGTGGCCGGCGTGCGAACTGAATCGCGTAGCCGAGTCTGATGGTACGGATGAGCCAGCGAGACGGCCTGGGGAGACCTAGCCAGGCCCCCAGAGACCGTACAAGCGGGACCAACGGCACCACAGACGTGCCCGGGGTGGGGCAGCGAAGCGGAGTACTCTGGCCCGACTCGGGAGGCCCGGAGGCGGCCCGTAGTGTTGCCTGAGCACTCCTGGTTTGGACAGAGAGTGGGTGAGAAGGCCCGGGGGCGTCCTCGGAGCCCACTCTGCTGTCCACTGCCCGGAGGCAGGGAAGTGAAGCACTCAGCCCCGACCCGGAAGGCCCGTGGGCGGCCCGGAGTGTTGACTGAGTGCTCACAAGAGAGGCAGTGCGTGGGTGAGAAGGCCCGGGGGCGTCCTCGAGGCCCACACAGCTGCCCCCTGGCGACGGGAGGGTAGGAAAGGAGTGACAAGGCCCGTGGGCGTCGCACACTGCCAACCTGACCCTCTTGGGGCCCAGAGAGAGAGGAAATTGCTCTTTTGGTGAAAATGTGGGTACCGCTGGACTCCGGAGAGCCAGCGGCAGAGATGTTGTGACCAGTGTTGCCCCCCCGGTCCTCCTCCGGGGGGGTGGGAGGGATGCGGACATCATCTCCCTCAGAGCAGCTCCTCTTCTCCCTGGGCTGCCCGTCTCAGGGCCGCTTCCCCTTACGCTTGCCGGCAGGTTTGGCGGGCCCTTGGACGGGTTGGGCGGCCCCCTTGCGTCCGGCGCCCTGCTTCGCGGGTGGAGGCTGCTGCTTGGGCTTGGCAGGGGCGGAGGCGGACGCTGGAGGACGCCCTCGGCGACGAGCAGACTGGGGGGCTGCCCCGGGCGGCTGGGTGGAGGCAGCAGCGGGCCGCCGGGGCAGGATGTTTTTGATGGCCTCCGTCTGCTTCTTGGCCACCGAGAACTGCTGGGCAAAGTCCTCGATGGCGTCGCCGAAGAGGCCGGCCTGACAGACAGGGGCGTTTAGAAACCGAACCTTGTCCGAATCCCGCATGTCTGTCAGGTTCAGCCACAGGTGGCGTTCCTGGACCACCAAGGTGGACATCGCCCGACCCAGGGAGCGGGCCGTGACTTTCGTCGCCCGGAGGGCGAGGTCCGTCGCGGCTCGCAGTTCCTGCATAACTGCCTGGTCGGAACCACCCTCGTGCAGTTCCATGAGCGCTTTGGCCTGGTGGACCTGCAGAAGCGCCATGGCATGCAAAGCTGATGCAGCTTCTCCGCAGGCTGCGTAAGCCTTGCCCGTCAAGCCGGACGAGAACTTACACGCCCGGGAGGGGAGACGCGGGGCGTGCCTCCAGTCCGCAGCGGTCTTAGGACACAGGTGCATCGCAACCGACCGCTCGACTGGAGGGATCCCCTCGTAGCCCTTAGCTGCACCACCATCGAGAGTGGTGAGGATGGAGGAGTCAGTCGATCGCTGGCGTACGCTATACGGCGCTACCCAGGACTTCGTGAGCTCCTGATGCACTTCCGGGAAGAAAGGCACCGGGGCGGGACGCTGAGAACCAGCGCGACCCGTCCCGAGAAACCAATCATCCAGCCGCGAAGGTTCGGGACGTGGTGGAGGGTTCCACTCAAGCCCGACACTTGCGGCGGCCCGGGCAAGCATAGCCGTAAGTTCCGGGTCAGACTCGGGCAACGCTGTCACACCCGAAGGGGGCAACGCAGCCGAGTCTTCATCCTCGGAACCCATTAGCTCATCCCCCGATGCAGCAACCGACATCTGGTCCTCCGCCGGAGCCCCAAAAGAGACGACTGGCGCTCCACGTGGGAGGTCAGCGCGCCCTTCCGGAAGCTCCACCGGTACAGTGGAGGGGGGAGGGGCCCGAGGAGCCGTGAGACCCGTCGGGTTTACCCTGACCGACACCCTCAGGTCCCCACCAAGGTCATCAGCCAAAGTAGTAGCCCTCTGCTTTGCAGCTGGAGGACCACTAGATCGGGGGATGGACGATGGCGTTCCACCTCTTCTGAGGTACTGGAGACGGGACCGCAACACTGCAATGGACATATTCCCGCAATGGGAACATGTCTCATCCACGAACGCAGCCTCAGCGTGCTGTGCGCCCAGACACGAGAGACAACGAACGTGTCCGTCAAGCGGGGACAGAAATCGACCGCACCCAGAAACACACGGCTTGAATGACATCTTGAAAAAGACGCAGGGTCAAACCGTGTTGCTCTTTTGTGAATGGAAGTTTGCTCTTTTAGTGCTGAAGCACTCAGGGAGATGACCGCGGCTCCACGCAGTTCGATAGTGCAAGCCTGCGTGAGCTCTCAGTGATATGTATGTGTGAGCGCCCAGCGAACCAACTGTAATGTGTGTGTGTAAGGAAACGCTCAGCGAACCAAAGCTCTTTGTACACTCTATCACTGAAGTGGACGGTCTCTCGCTGACGCGCCGTATCACCCGCACTGGCAAACTCTTTCACAGGATATTCACGACTCGTAGTCAGAAAGCTCTTCGTAGAAACAGCAATGAAGACTGTTCGGCTCCGAAGTAGAAAGCGCTGATCTACCATTCCACTTCCTATTTATACCCGCGCTGCGGGGCGGAGCGTGGAATGCGTGATCGCATGCCAAATTTCATTGGCTCGTTGTTAGATGCTCGAAGTAGGATTGGTCTCTAAAGTAAGATCCCATTCGTCGGTTCAGTTCTGACGTACGTCGAACGTGACCGACTGAAAGGGAACTACATCTCAACAGAGCCTGTGATTCTTACTATACTGGAGTCCTCACTGGACTCTGGTCTGGGGCTGGAGACGCCACGGGCCTCTAAATGGGGACTGGCAGTAGCGAGCCATGACTCTTGGACCTTGGCCCTTTCACCCCCTTTTGTTCTAGGGTAAAATGGTAAACTAAGCCTAAAATTACCCTTACACCCTTGAAGTCAACTTACAGTGTTCTCTTTTATATTACTGCATTGTTACCTTTGACAAGAATGCCACAAGCAAATTTCAATGGAATATAGTGACAACTGGCCACAAAACCATCAAAATAAACAAAAGTGAATGTAAGTTGATGCAGTATGACAGCAGTCAGACCAAAGGACACATTAACGACCAACTTATTATCAACTCCCCGTTGATGATAAATTACATCATTAGACTGGCGCTGCAGCCAATTAAATATAGTAACAGACCGTATTAAATGTATGATTTAGGAAAAATGTAACTATTATACAGAATTACAGCAACTGTGCATGGTCACTATATTTACAGACTGACCAGTAATTCTGCAAAATAACTTCTCAACTATAGCTTAACAGTGAGGGCTCCAGCACCCGAAAAAAGTCCCGTGAGGATTCCAGCCACCGACCAAAATTTAGTGAGGACTCAAGTCCCTAACCAGAGTCCAGTGAGGACACCAGCCTCCAACCAGAGTCCAGTGAGGACTCCAGCCTCCAACCAGAGTCCAGTGAGGATTCCAGCCTCCAACCAGAGTCCAGTGAGGACACCAGCCTCCAACCAGAGTCCAGTGAGGACTCCAGCCTCCAACCAGAGTCCAGTGAGGACACCAGCCTCCAACCAGAGTCCAGTGAGGATTCCAGCCTCCAACCAGAGTCCAGTGAGGACTCCAGCCTCCAACCAGAGTCCAGTGAGGATCCCAGCCCCCAACCAGAGTCCAGTTAGGATTCCAGCCTCCAACCAGAGTCCAGTGAGGATTCTAGCCCCCAACCAGAAACCAGTTAGGATTCCAGCCTCCAACCAGAGTCCAGTGAGGATTCCAGCCTCCAACCAGAGTCCAGTTAGGATTCCAGCCTCCAACCAGAGTCCAGTGAGGATTCCAGCCTCCAACCAGAGTCCAGTGAGGAGTCCAGCCTCCAACCAGAGTCCAGTGAGAATTAGGATTCCAGCCCCCAACCAGAGTCCAGTGAGGGTTCCAGCCTCCAACCAGACTCCAGTGAGGACACCAGCCTCCAACCAGAGTCCAGTGAGGACTCCAGCCTCCAACCAGAGTCCAGTGAGAATTAGGATTCCAGCCTCCAACCAGAGTCCAGTGAGGACACCAGCCTCCAACCAGAGTCCAGTGAGGATTCCAGCCCCCAACCAGAGTCCAGTGAGGATTCCAGCCTCCAACCAGAGTCCAGTTAGGATTCCAGCCTCCAACCAGAGTCCAGTTAGGATTCCAGCCTCCAACCAGAGTCCAGTAAGGATTCCAGCCTCCAACCAGAGTCCAGTGAGGACACCAGCCTCCAACCAGAGTCCAGTGAGGACACCAGCCTCCAACCAGAGTCCAGTTAGGATTCCAGCCTCCAACCAGAGTCCAGTTAGGATTCCAGCCTCCAACCAGAGTCCAGTGAGGACACCAGCCTCCAACCAGAGTCCAGTGAGGATTCCAGCCTCCAACCAGAGTCCAGTGAGGATTCCAGCCTCCAACCAGAGTCCAGTTAGGATTCCAGCCTCCAACCAGAGTCCAGTGAGGATTCCAGCCTCCAACCAGAGTCCAGTGAGGAGTCCAGCCTCCAACCAGAGTCCAGTGAGGATTCCAGCCCCCAACCAGAGTCCAGTGAGGAGTCCAGCCTCCAACCAGAGTCCAGTGAGGACTCCAGCCTCCAACCAGAGTCCAGTGAGGACACCAGCCTCCAACCAGAGTCCAGTGAGGACACCAGCCTCCAACCAGAGTCCAGTGAGGACACCAGCCCCCAACCAGAGTCCAGTGAGGATTCCAGCCTCAAACCAGAGTCCAGTGAGGACACCAGCCTCCAACCAGAGTCCAGTGAGGACACCAGCCTCCAACCAGAGTCCAGTGAGGACTCCAGCCTCCAACCAGAGTCCAGTGAGGATTCCAGCCTCCAACCAGAGTCCAGTGAGGATTCTAGCCTCCAACCAGAGTCCAGTGAGGACACCAGCCTCCAACCAGAGTCCAGTGAGGATTCCAGCCTCCAACCAGAGTCCAGTGAGGATTCCAGCCTCCAACCAGAGTCCAGTGAGGATTCCAGCCTCCAACCAGAGTCCAGTGAGGACACCAGCCTCCAACCAGAGTCCAGTGAGGATTCCAGCCTCCAACCTGAGTCCAGTGAGGATTCCAGCCTTCTGTCACGAGTTCAGAGAGGAATACAAATCTGCAAGTTCTGCTTACTTAAAGTTAGAATTTCTTAACTTAAATTTGATAAAACTAATTACTGCATTTTTTGTTTTGTTTTTTGTTTTTGCCAACTTATTTGGGTCTACAGAGAAGAATAATTTTCTAAAAATCAAAACAAATATTCTTCCATTAAAAACTGTCCTTAAAAAAGAATGTTCTGAGAACTAATATATATATATATATATATATATATATATATATATATATATATATATATATATATATATATATATATATATATATATATATATATATATATATATATATGCTAAAACAAACAAAAAATGAATTGAATATGATTTTAGAAAATGTGATCTATTATTTTTTGGAGCAACAACAAATTTTAAATGTAATCTAATAAAATATGCGTATAAGATACTGTGCATGTGTATTATGTATTTTTGACTGGAAATCTGTTATCAGGTGACTTTCAGCTGGATAAAAATTGTATTCACATAAAAGTCAAGTGGATATTTTTTCTCTAGTGGATGTTTTAATTGTGCTATTATTTGGATTACTCACAGATTTTTAAAATGCATGTACACATAACTAGTTTTTAATGTGTTGGAGCTGCAAAGATTTCACCATTGTGTCCAGTGAGGCCTGTTAAATGAATCAATCACATTCTTCTCTATAGGCCACAGATGCTCTGTGCTTATTAGTATTTAGCATGTGTTTGCCATCCACCATGATTTCCAGTGCACTAATTGCAGGGTTGGTTCCTCTGGAGTAGCCTGAGGTAAAAAATGCTGGGCTCAAGGGCGCGATAGAATAGTGGTTTCAATAACTGTAGTCACACCTACTTGATTTAACCTACAATTCTTTGTGTCAGCTAACCAGATCCTTTAACCAGTACAATCACTGTGTGGGTCACCTTTTGCTTACATTGTGGGGACCAAATGTCCCCTATGTGGATAGTAAAACCTGAAATCCCCTATGGCTTTATAACACACAAAAAAAAATATTTTGTGAACATGAGTGTTAGAGTGCAGAAAATTTCTGGGAGGGTTATGTTTAGTGTAAGAGTATGCTAGTGGATTTTGCTGGAGGATTAGGTAACAAATAAAGATTCACAGTACAGTAATTAATCAGCTGATTGATTCATGATTCAGATTGTGTGCCAAACTGCTGAAATCACGTGACATTGGCGATCCGGATCAAAAATCATTACGCTGATTCATGACCGTTTTAATCTTTATTTGAGGTTTGACAACAAACGTGGAAGAGAAGACAATGCTGATTAAAGTCGGATTTTTTGTTATTTTTGGGCTAAAATGTATTTTCGATGCTTCAAGAGATTCTAATTAACTAACATATCACATATGGACTACTCTGATGATGTTTTTATTCCCTTTCTGGACATGGACAGTATAGTGTGCATACACGCTTAGATACGCTGCTGGACTAAATTTAAAATATCTTAAACTGTGTTCCAAAGTAAACGGAGGTCTTACAGGTGTGGAACAACATTAGGGTGAGTCATTAATGGCATAAATTTCATTTTTGGGTGAACTAACCCTTTAAGGAAATGCAAATCCATGGCTGTACAGTAGAGGGTGCAGCTCAAGCAAACCCTTCAGATGTGCTGCCAATCTGGATCACAGAAGTATAGGACACATAGGAACTTTTTCCTCTGTTCTCGCGGTGTATGTAACAGCCTTAACTCAAATACAAATGTGATGTTTATCTCATTTTGCCTATTGGCATGGTTGAATTGGATAATTGAAGGTCGGCAGCAAAGACATTGTTTGATAAAATTGCATTAAATAGATTTTAAGTACATAAATATATTTGGATTAGCCTATTTAACATTTAAATGCAGATTTGTGCAATATTTCAATAGTCACAAACTACAATAACCTGGCCTGGATGCCAGCCGAACTTAGCCCCGCCCACAAAATGTTTAGGTCGGGCAGTTCGGTCTGGCCTCGCTCCATAGAGGAGTAATTATCTCCAAACAGAAACTGTTCGGACCAATGAAATCATCAGGGCGGGCTTTAGACGATGACGGACAGATGATCAACAGTAACGTAATCATGCTTGTCATCAAAGGGGCTTGGATTATATTTACTCGAATCCTAAACGAAGAGCTTGTTTGCATATGCATTCACCTTCACAATTTCTCTCAAAGATGATGATCATGTTGGGTAAGTAGTCTGTGTATCATTAAATTATTTAATTTTTTTACAACACCGGCAAAGATCGTTTATTCCAGCGTGCGTGCAGACAGGGTTGCCAAGTTTTTACAACAAAACCCGCCAACTACTAGCCCTAAACAAAAGCTTCTCTGGGGGTTCTCCGGACAAAAATGGTATTTGGGGGGTAAAATGTGTGTTATTTTGGCAAGGTTGCCCGCTAAAATTCGCACTCATTGGTCTATATATCACATAATAGTCATTTCAACCCGCAGACATAGAAAACAACCCGCAGGAAAAAAACGCGGACTTGGCAACACAGTGCAGTTGAGCTCTGTCTGTTGACATTTGACAATGCGTCGCTTCGTTGCTCTGATTGGTTGTAGGTCTATCCAATTGAATTCTTTCTTGGTTCGGTTGAAACACGCCCCATAATCACAGCCCAATGGAGCAGTATCAGACTCATATTCTGACTAGAATTGAGTATGACCACATCAGGCTAACAATAACCATCATGTTTACACAAACCATCTGCACCTCACTTCTGATTTCTTAACATGTGGGCAGGAGAGCCAATAAATGGGAAAACAAATAATTTGGCATTACTTATTTGAAAAAATAACCAAATTCCTGACCAGAGTAATGCTAGCTACGTGACAAAAAATTATCTGATTACGTAATTCACATTACTTGTAATTTATTACCCCAACACTGATGGGAACTATTTAGAACAGTTGTATAAATCAAAGTTGTATGGTATTTTTTTACACCATCGCTGTACCAAATACTTTTATAAGGGTAGGATGAAGCATGACACCCTAGCTCCAAATTAGCATAGCCTGCTATCTCAATACTGTCATATCATCTTTTTTCCCTCTTAATTATTTTTCTGTCCCTTGTCTCAACCACCATGAACAAGAAAATGCTTGGGGAGATGCAGTAGGGACACATTGTGGATTTTGTAGTTTAATCATGTTCTGCTCTAATGGATTTAATGTAAAGCTGTGGAGAGCAGAGCTGGCATCAGGCCAAGTAGCTAAAGTAGCTAAATACATCAGCCAAGCACTATCAGGCCAATGTTACCGCAGCTCTCAGCTGTAACGAATGTTTTAGGTCAAATGCTTATTTAGACACTGTTGGATCTTCTGCCATCCTGCATAGTGGTTCAGTCATGAAATTAGATGTCTTTTGTTAGTAGCGATGGCTGCATAATATTCGGTTGCTAAACGAGTATTCTCTTAGACATCCTTGACCTTATTGATTGAAACATTTCATCACATTCATCAAGATTTCCAATATTTAGGTCGTCTGTGTTGACATGGTTAAAAATGTATATGGCAATGATGTGTATCTTGGTTACGTATGCAAACCTCGTTCCCTGAAGAACTTTATGTTGACGTCACAGGCTGAACGGGAACGTTTGTATTTTAGGTACTTGATGCTTTAATTTCTGAGAAATGTAGTTCCTCTTTCATTCTACTAGTTTTAAACATTCTTGTTGTAGAAACAAATGACTGCTGAGTTTGTGATGTACTTTTGAATAAATAGTATTTTTTTGTAATAAATAGTTGTTGTTTTTTCAAACATCTAGTTTAGAAATTCCCACGTTGACACTTTGTTGGCAAATATTAACTTTCCTTTCACTCCTGTGAGGAAAATTACCACAATTTATCATTCACTGCAGAAATATACACATTTACATTTATTCTGAGATGAGGTCAATAAGCAACATTATGAGGCAGTAATGGTTAGTTTTTTACATAGTATGGCAATTTGAGAAGGCAAAATGCATTATTCCCTCCTGATGAAATGCATTGAAAATAGCTGATGCTTCACTTTGTGTGTGTGTGTGTGTGTGTGTGTGTGTGTGTGTGTGTGTGTGTGTGTGTGTGTGTGTGTGTGTGTGTTCCAAGCAAGTCCTTGTGGGGACATTGTTTAGTCCCCATGAGGAAAACACCATATAAATCAGAATAAATAATGTTTTTTAAAAGTGTAAAAATGCTAAAAGTTTTCTGTGATGGGTAGGTTTAGTGTTATGTCAACGGAAAGTCAAAATAAAACATGTAAACATAACGTGTGTGTGTGTGTGTGTTTGTGTGCGTGCGTGCGTGCGTGCGTGCGTGCGTGCGTGCGTGCGTGTGTGTGTGTGCGTGTGTGTGTGTGTGTGTGTGCGTGTATACAAGGACAGAATACCCTTGAGATTTGTTCCGATAAGAAAAACACACAAAACTGAAAAAGAGCTGAATCTTGGCTTATGAATAATTTATGAAGCATCAAGCCTTTGACTCATTATGGATCAGTTCCATAATTTTTTCGTTGCCTCAGTTGCAGTGGGCTAGAGGGTCAAGATTCTAGGCAGTCTAACAATTTAATACATAAACATGGTTGAGGAGATATTCAGCTCAGCAGGAGGGCAACATATTTACAGCATTTTTTAAATTTAATTCTAGAATGAGAATCTGAATGGTTCCAAAGATACATTTAATATCACCATGGAATGAATTTATGGTTAAGGCACATGTGCCCTAAATATAACTCCAAAGCCACATGTGTTTTTGTTTTTTTTCATTTGGAATAATTTGGGTTGAATTTTTTGAAAGGCTGATCAATGTTTGAACATCAGTTTTGACTGTTACAGTTTTGGTCAATCCCACATGGCCACTGAAAAGATGGTCGCAGTCACAACTTCCACCTTGATCCTGTTATTGTTACAAATTCTGGTGATCAAAACTCTCAAGACGTTGGATAACTGAGCGTTAATGTCACGGTTCATGGATTCCCTGTCTCACTCTTGGGTGCGTGTTGAATGTAGGTGAGGGCGGAGCCTGGGATTGGCTCATCACGCACCTGTGGCTGATCACCTGCACCAGCTGCAACTCATCACCTTCACCCTATTTAGTCTCTCTGTTTCTCTCTTGTCTTTGTCAGAGCGTTGTTGGATGTTCCCCTTGTGTCTCCGTGTTGGTTGTCGTTTCCCCCTTCCGTGAAACGCTGGATCCCTTCCCGGATTACCTCAACCGCGCTCCCGAGTCACTGCTGCTCACAGCCTGCCTGTGTCGCCAACAGAGTCTCTCTCACTGCTCCGTCTTATCCGGACTTCTTCTGTGTTCTGAGTTTTGGCTTCTGTGACACTTCTGTCATTAAACAGAGTTACTTGCAATTGAATCCTGCCTCTGTGAATCCGTTACAGAACGCTCTGACCAACCATGGATTCAGCGAGTATCAACGCCCTACTGACCAGCAGCAACGAGAGACTGGACCAGCAGGAGGCGAACTTAACTGCCACAGGACAGGCAGTACACACCTTGGTGGCACGGGTGGCCGAGCTGACCCAACAGATGCAACAACTCGTCGGTCCCACAGTGCCCGACCCACCGCCGATTCCCCACACACCATCTACATCGCGGCAACCGGAACCACGTCTGCCTACCCCCGAGAGTTATGCCGGTGAGAGCAATTATTGCAGAGCCTTCCTTACCAAGTGTTCCTTGTTTTTCGCTCTTCAAACGCAGACTTTCAACACGGAAAGATCCAAGGTGGCATTCGTCCTCACCCTGCTCTCCGGACGAGCCGCACTTTGGGGAACGGCGGTGTGGGAGAACCAACATCCTTGCTGCTCCTCGTTCCAGACACTGGCGGCAGAGATGAGAAGGGTGTTTGACCGAGCGGTGACCGGAAGAGAAGCGGCACGTCAACTCGCAGAGCTCCGCCAAGGTAACCGCTCGGTCTCGGATTATTCCATCGAGTTCCGCACCCTGGCCGCCGAGTGCAAGTGGAACGAGGAGGCACAGTGGGACATGTTCCTGCATGGGCTGGCTGACCGCATCCAGAAGGAGATATTCGCCATCGACCTTCCGGAGAAGATTGACGGTCTCATTGACCTTGCTTTGAGGGTGGACGCTCGTCTGAGTCGGCTGAGGTCCAGGATGGAGCCTCAGCATGGGAGTGTCGAATGCCCTCAGGCCAGCGCTACGGATGCGGTCAGCTACACCTTCGACCCGGAGCCCATGCAGGTGGGTCGAGCTCGGCTCTCCCGGGAGGAGAAGGCGAGACGGAGATCCCGTGGTCTTTGCCTGTACTGCGGCGGGAACGGACACCTGCTAGACTCCTGCCCGGTAAAAGACCACGCCCGGCGGTAAAAGGAAGGCTACTGTCGGGCGGGATCTCCGTGGAAAAGACCTCATCCTCCACTCTCCTCCCGGTGAGATTGCTGTGGGCAGCTCAGGATTATTCCAGCCTCGCCCTCCTCGACTCGGGAGCGGAAGGTAACTTCATTGACTCTGCCCTTGCTCACAAACTTAACATACCCACCATTGCACTCAAGAACACCATTTCTGTCAACGCACTCAACGGACAAGTTCTCCCTGACATTTCATTCACCACTGAACCACTTACACTGATCACTTCCGGCAACCACACCGAACGCATTTCATTTTTCATCCTGGACTCCCCTTTGGCTCCCGTTGTCCTCGGTCACCCTTGGCTGGAGTTACACAATCCAAGGGTTGACTGGGGACAAAACTCTGTGTCTGCGTGGAGTGATAAATGTTATGAGTCTTGTTTGGTGTCTGCTTGTTCGTCTGTTTCTCGTTCTGTTTTTCAGAGTGAGACGGTGAATCTGTCTAACGTGCCTCCGGAGTACCTCGACCTGAAGGAAGTGTTCAGTAAGTCCCGAGCTGCTTCTCTCCCTCCGCATCGTCCCTATGACTGTGCTATAGAGTTACTCCCAGGTAAGTCTCCGCCTAAGGGCAAACTATACTCTCTTTCTATTCCAGAGAGGGAGGCCATGGAGAAATATATTTCTGATTCTCTAGCCTCCAAATTCATCCGCCCTTCCTCTTCTCCAGCGGGGGCGGGGTTCTTCTTCGTGGGGAAGAAGGATGGTTCTCTGCGACCTTGCATTGATTACCGAGGGCTGAATAACATCACGGTAAAGAATACCTATCCTTTGCCGTTGATGTCTTCAGCTTTCGAGAGGTTACAGGGAGCATCCGTCTTCACGAAGTTGGACTTACGTAACGCTTATCATTTGGTTCGCATCAGGGAGGGGGATGAATGGAAAACCGCATTTAACACCCCCAGGGGGCATTTTGAATACTTGGTCATGCCTTTCGGCCTTTCCAACTCCCCAGCGGTTTTCCAGGCACTCGTCAATGATGTGTTGAGAGACATGGTCGACCAATTCATATATGTCTACCTGGATGACATTTTGATTTTTTCTTCGTCTCTCCAGGAACATGTTCGACACGTCAGACGAGTGCTTCAGAGGTTGCTAGAGAATGGGCTTTTTGTCAAGGCGGAGAAATGCGCTTTTCATGCACAGTCTGTTCCTTTTTTAGGGTACATCGTGTCATCGGAGGGAATGCGCATGGATCCCGACAAGGTTAAGGCTGTGATGGATTGGCCAAGTCCAGATTCCCGTAAGGCCCTACAGAGGTTTCTGGGGTTCGCCAATTTCTATCGGCGTTTTATTCGCAATTTCAGCCAACTAGCTGCACCTCTGACTGCCTTGACCTCTCCCCGAATGACGTTCAGGTGGTCCGATACAGCCGAGGCTGTATTCGCCAAACTGAAAAGCCGCTTTGTTTCGGCTCCCATCTTAGTCGCCCCTGATCCCACACGTCAGTTCGTGGTAGAGGTCGACGCGTCAGAGGTGGGGGTAGGAGCGGTTCTTTCACAGCGCTCTCCCTCAGATGACAAGATGCACCCGTGCGCGTTTTTCTCCCATCGTCTTTCTCCTGCCGAACGCAATTATGACATTGGTAACAGAGAGTTGTTGGCCGTCAAGTTAGCGTTGGAGGAGTGGCGTCATTGGCTTGAAGGGTCGGGGGTACCTTTTATTGTATGGACGGATCATAAGAACCTTGAATATATTAGATCTGCTAAAAGACTCAACTCCAGGCAGGCTCGGTGGGCACTTTTTTTCGGACGTTTTGACTTTGTTCTCTCGTACCGCCCCGGGTCTAAAAACATCAAACCCGACTCTTTATCTCGTATTTTTGATGCTTCCGAACGCCCGGTTACTCCCGAGTGTATTTTGCCAGAGAAGATAGTTATCTCTACACTCACATGGGAGATCGAATCGAAGGTCAAAGTGGCCTTAGAAGGGGTAACGCCCCCGCCCGGCGGCCCACCGAGTTGTTTGTTCGTTCCGGAGGGGTTAAGATCCGAGGTCCTCAAATGGGGTCACTGCTCCAACATTGCCTGTCATCCAGGGGTAAACCGCACTTGCAGTTTAATAAAGCAACGATTTTGGTGGCCACTTATGGCTCGCGACATTCGCAGTTTCATTTTGGCTTGCTCGGTCTGTGCGGTTGGTAAGACATCTAACCAACCTCCCCAGGGGTTACTTCAGCCGCTGTCTGTTCCTTCGAGACCCTGGTCCCACATCGCTCTAGATTTTGTTACCGCCCTCCCGCCCTCCCAGGGCAAGACGGTCGTTTTGACCGTCGTGGACCGATTCTCGAAGGCAGCACATTTCATTCCCTTGCCCAAATTACCCTCAGCCAAGGAGACAGCGGTATCTGTAGTAGATCACGTCTTTCGGTTACATGGCCTCCCGATGGACGTGGTCTCCGACAGAGGTTCCCAATTTGTGTCCAAATTTTGGCAGGAGTTTTGTAAATTACTAGGAGCCACGGTTAGTCTGTCTTCGGGTTATCACCCCCAAAGCAACGGTCAGACCGAGAGAGCCAATCAGGATCTGGAGAGAGTGTTGCGATGTTTGGTATCCAAGAATCCTTCATCCTGGAGCCAGCAACTCTCTATGGTTGAGTACGCTCATAACTCGTTACCAGTGTCATCTACGGGCCTTTCGCCATTTGAGTGTAGTGTAGGTTACCAGCCACCTATTTTTCCTAGTCTGGATTCCGAGGTCGCGGTCCCCTCTGTTCACGCCTTTATCCAGAGGTGTCATCGCACATGGACCAGAGCCCGTGAGACTCTGCTCCAGGTGGGAGCGCGCACCAAGGCTAAAGCCGATCGCCACCGGTCTAAGCCTCCCGTTTACGTCGTCGGTCAAAAAGTGTGGCTTTCTACCAAGAACATTCCTCTCCGCTCCGTATCTAATAAACTTGCTCCCAAATTTATCGGCCCGTTCACTGTCACCAAGATCATTAGTCCGGTGACAGTCCGCCTCAAACTCCCTCCGGCGTACAGGAGGATTCATCCCGCCTTCCATGTATCCAAAATCAAACCTGTTTTTCACTCCCACCTTAATCCGCCAGTCCCGGTTCCCCCACCGCCGCGACTCGTAGATGGGGAACCAACTTATTCGGTTAATCGCATTCTGGATTCTAGACGGAGGGGACGCGGTTTCCAGTACTTGGTGGACTGGGAAGGTTACGGTCCGGAGGAGAGAAGTTGGGTTCCTGCTAGGGACATTCTGGATCACTCCCTTATTGATGATTACAATCAACAGGTAAGGTCGGCTGGGAGCGTCAGGGGACGCTCCTAGGGGGAGGGGTACTGTCACGGTTCATGGATTCCCTGTCTCACTCTTGGGTGCGTGTTGAATGTAGGTGAGGGCGGAGCCTGGGATTGGCTCATCACGCACCTGTGGCTGATCACCTGCACCAGCTGCAACTCATCACCTTCACCCTATTTAGTCTCTCTGTTTCTCTCTTGTCTTTGTCAGAGCGTTGTTGGATGTTCCCCTTGTGTCTCCGTGTTGGTTGTCGTTTCCCCCTTCCGTGAAACGCTGGATCCCTTCCCGGATTACCTCAACCGCGCTCCCGAGTCACTGCTGCTCACAGCCTGCCTGTGTCGCCAACAGAGTCTCTCTCACTGCTCCGTCTTATCCGGACTTCTTCTGTGTTCTGAGTTTTGGCTTCTGTGACACTTCTGTCATTAAACAGAGTTACTTGCAATTGAATCCTGCCTCTGTGAATCCGTTACAGTTAATGACCAAAAACTCAGGGAACACCAGTTAACTTAGACAACGACTGACAAACACAGAGGGATAACTGAAGAATAAATACACAGGGCAAACAAGGTTGATGACTATAATTTCCAAAACACAGTTGGTACAAATGAACTCATAATGATGGTGACCATGGGAACACAGGAGTGGCGGGAAAATTAACAAAGAAACGTGTGACAGAATCAAAAACAAAACTGAAGGCCAGTCAGTCTGGCGTTTTTTAAGTTCATGCATGCAAGCTTAACTTTCAATTAATTGAGAACACTCGCACATTTACATTCGTTAAGTGAAATCCAACCCCATGGATGGGTTGAAAATGTGGATTCCTATTGGCTGTAGTCTCTAACTTCTGGCCAAAAAAGCCTTAGATGATGCAAAATCACGATATTTGTGTCATCGTAGGCCTTTTTTCAGACCTAAAATACATAAATCTCTTGTCTCAGGTGAAAAAGGGGTTGGGGAAAGCAGGATCATTCGAATATACTACCGGGTATCTACGGATACAAAGCTTAATGCTAATCACTGAAGTAACCCTTTAACTGTAAAATGTTATTGAAAGCACTCTTTGTACTTGAAACTACTTTGATTTGCAGCAGATAACTATGTCAAGAATAATACGTTTAAGGCATATGGCGGGGAAAAAAATCTATGAGTTTAGACGGTGAAACAAAATGTTGCATTTCCCCCGGTGTCCCATAGCATGAGGGAAGATGCTGCTGATCACAGTGCCAAGGCTGTGTCATTTCGATTAGCTTATCTTTGGTGTTGCATCTCATTTTCCAAATGGAATCTTTGACTTGCACTTAACAGGATTGCCTGCATTAAATCACCTGCAGCACTGATATCAAACTCCCCTTTCACACACACACACACACACACACACACACACACACACACACACACACACACACGTTAAATTGTCCAGCAGGCCATGTGTGAGACTGCTGAGTCATTTGGCTGACCATACACCCATAGCACAGACACACAATTGTGTCCATCATCACAGGATAGAGATGGTGTACTGCTGCTCTCTCTCTCTCTCTCTCTCTCTCTCTCTCTCTCTCTCTCTCTCTCTCTCTCTCTTTCTCTCTCTCTCTTTCTCTCTCTCTCTCTCTCTCTCTCTCTCTCTCTCTCTCTCATAATCTGCTCAGTTACTGGGATTTTCATGCACAACCATTTCTAGGGTTTACAAAGAATGGTGTGAAAAGGGAAAAACATCCAGTATGCAGCAGTCCTGTGGGGGAAAATGCCTTGTTGATGCTAGAGGTCAGAGGAGAATGGGCCGACTGATTCAAGCTGATGGAAGAGCAACTTTGACTGAAATAACCACTCGTTATAACCGAGGTATGCAGCAAAGCATTTGTGAAGCCACAACACGCACAACCTTGAGGTGGATGAGCTACAACAGCAGAAGGCCCACCGGGTACCACTCATCTCCACTACAAATAGGAGAAAGAGGCTACAATTTGCACGAGCTCACCAAAATTGGACAGTTGAAGACTGAAAAAATGTTGCCTGCACTCTTAGAAGAAAAGGTTCTATATAGAACCTTAAAAGGTTCTATCAGCGCTACGTATTGGGAACCCCTAAAAGGACCTTTTCTTCTAAGCGTGTTGTCTGATGTGTCTCCATTTCTGTTGAGACATTCAGATGGTAGAGTCAGAATTTGGCGTAAATAGAATGAGAACATAGATCGATCATGCCTTGTTACCACTGTACAGGCTGGTGGCGGTGGTGTAATGGTGTGGGGGATGTTTTCTTGGCACACTTTAGGTCCCTTAGTGCCAATTGAGCATAGTTGAAATGTTTAAATTAATTGTTTAAACGTCCTACCTGAGCATTGTTTCTGACCACCATGTACCCATCCTCTGATGGCTACTTCCAGCAGGATAATTCACCATGTCACAAAGCTTGAATCATTTCAAATTGGTTTCTTGAACATGACAATGAGTTCACTGTACTTAAATGGCCCCACAGTCACCAGATCTCAACCCAATAGAGCATCTTTGGGATGTGGTGAAACAGGAGCTTTGTGCACCTGCATTTTTACTGCATTTAATAAAGAGTAGGCCTATTAGTATGGGATGCTATTTCAAACTCTTTCTCTCATCTTTCTCTTTCTAAACAATTGTAATTCTAATCTAGCCCATCTTTAAGCAGCTTATCCCAGTGTGTATTATACTTTGAGAGACTCTTAGCTATTATTAATAACAGTTCAGCAACCCCAAACACCTTAAGTGCACAGTGTTTTAAAGTGCTTTAGACTCATAAATTAACACTAAGTGAGAGCAATTAATATTGTCTGAATAATTACGTAGTAGCATGGAAATAAAAACCTTTCCGATTTAATCAAAATATAGGCAGTTGTACTGCAGAGGACATCCAATGAAATAACACGTTGCTCTGTTGCAGTGGCAGTCATTTGCAGCACATTTGATTGTGAATTTTAAACATTCAATGCAGGGGTAAAGTTCCACATGGTGTGTAAGAATCCCATCAAGTAGCTGGATTACTTAGATTGGTTCTCATTCTCGAAGGATTCACCCAATAAACCTCACAATACTTGGCACTGACCATTTCAGCAGACATACTGCATTGGCTTGACGGGGAAAAATTGAGTGTAGTGATGTGAGACACGGACTGTGCCTCTGTGTGACAGCATTATTGTGCCCAAGGGATAAAAGGGCTCTGGAGATTAAAAAAATAAAAATAAATCACTTGTGTTTTCCTGCTATATAAATAACGATTTGTACCCCACCAGCCAGAAAAGGGTGTCCGACGGTTGAAATTACAGCTTTTCTAAGTTGTTTTGGTATGCTTCTCAGATCACAACTGAAATTCTCAAAGCTATATGTTCAACCACTGCATCATCAAGTCACTTGTGCACATCATAAAAGCATTTTCTCATTGTTTTGAACAAATTGCAAATACTTTGGTACAGTCATGCTATCGATTATGTGGAATATTCTGCAATGTTGTCAATTGCTTATGTCCCGTTTATCAAAATATATTATACTGATTCTCTGATAGTCATACCCCTTAAAACATAAAGGCGTTAGTTCCTCGCATAAGTCATTAGATGCAAAATGGTTAAACTAGTTGTCATAATGCATTGTGTATTTTCTATCAAATTCTATTAGACTTTGTGTGTGTGTAAATTTGTCCTGAATTCTGAATTTTGAATTTAATAAAGGGAAATATAACAGGCTAGATCAGACAATGATCAGCCAGTTCTCTAAAATAGCTCAGAGATGCATCTCATAAACCTTCATTTGGCAAGCATATATATAGACATACGACAACACAGTGTTACAATTTCTTATAATAGAAGAACAACGAGGAAACAAACAGCCGGGAGGAGTAAGAATGTGTGGTGGAAGGGTATGGAGGCGAAACAGTGGAATCTGTAGAAGAGGTCAAGATTGTAGACATGTTTCTGAGGAAGTAAGGGCCACCATTGTGGACCATGTTCTCAGCCATGACCTTTTGGCTAAGGTGGGTCAAAAGGTAAAGCTGAATGTTAGGAGAACAACTGTGTCATTGTTACGACCCCTGGCTCAAGGGAAGCAACGAAAACAAGGGACGCACGCAAACCAAATATTAAGCTCAAAAATAGGTTTATTAACTAAATTAAGGTAACATTAAATAATAAAATGAAAACAATTTAACAAGATAACAATGTTTCTGTGTCTGTCAGTAATATCAGGGTGTAGAGCAAAATGCATGGGTGGAAGTGAAATATGTTGTTGGATAAATGCAGAAAACAAACATAACATAAGCAAAGTCCAAAACCAATCACTTTGTTTGTAAGGTATGTAATCAGACAATGTTCACTATGCTGTACATTTACTATAATGCCATATTACAGTAGTCCACTTAAATATTATACAGTAAATATACTTTATAGAGACATAATTTAACAAACACACTCATGCACATACCTATGTGTGTATCAGGCATAGTGGCTGGGGGGGGGGGGGGGGATATATTAGGCAGCAAGTGAATATTTTGTCCTTAAAGCTAAAAACAGAAATGGGCAATTGTAAGGATTTGAGTGAGTTTGACAAGGGACAAATTGTGATGGCTAGACAACTGGGTCAGAGCATTTCCAAAACTGCAGCTCTTGTACCCCACAGTATCCATCAAAAGTGGTTCAAGAGGAACAGTGGTGAACCGGCGATAGGGTCAGGGGTGGCCAAGGCTCATTGATGCACGTGGGGAGCGAAGGCTGACCCAATCAAACAGACGAGCTACTGTAGCTCAAATTCCTCAAGAAGTTAATGCTGCTTCTAATAGAAGGGTGTCAGAATACACAGCGTGTCACAGATGCTGAAAACCTGATGGCACTGATATGTCTATTTACATAAATACTTATTTTTAACGGATAAATAAAGATTTTGAGCAAGTTACATGCTTTTGCAGGTCATATATTGTGTGGTGTGGGGTTGAACGTTGGCTCGTAAAAATTAAGGATGCAAGAAATGAAAAGCGATTTAATTCGCCTATACAGTTCGCCTTCAGGCTGCAGGGTTGCCAAAAGACTTAAGAAACGCTATCAGCAAGATTTTAGAAACTTTAGAAACTGTACATTTCTCGTCTAGTTCCACCCACTGCAACTTATACCAACGGCAGAAATAAGCGCAGTTACAGTAACAAAATATAGGGGAAAACTTTGCAAAAATTGTGACGATATTGTATTGCAATAAGTAGCCCTTCAAAGTCAATAACGAATCAAAACCAGTTAGCACATAATTTGTACTAGAATTGAATGAAAAAAATCTGTGTATGGTTACACTTAAAATAGTTTCAAAAAAGATGTATGAGATGATAAAAAATTATAAATTAATACTACTACGCATGAGCAGAATGTTACCTGAGGAACAGAAAGTGTGTGAGAGAGATAGGCTTTAGAAAAGAGAAGAGAGAAAGAGCCAGACCAAAGAAGCGAAAAGAAGAAAAGAGCAACAGTTACAGTATCATCGGGGGGCAAAATCTCCTGCTGGATGTCTTGTTGTAATCCATTGTATTAAGGTTCATGCTATGTCAATATAGTTTCACTTTACTTTAAACAGGCAGTGCACAAGGTTCCCCACAGAGAAAGACAAATAGAGAGAGAGGGAGCAAGAGTGGATTTCTCAGCTTTTAATGAGCCTAGACAGATGTTGAGACAGCTGTAGTTTTGCTTGAAAACATCTCACATCTTTCTGTCACATGTACACACATATAAGTAGCGTACACTCTCTTACACCTGTGCTGCACCACTTTCTGATATAATAATGTATCCAATGAAACATTTATGTGTGTGGTTCTGCATTGGCATGCCTGTAATACTGCAGATTTTAAGAACGATAAGAACAGATTTTTTGTTAAGTTGGCATTTGAGGCGATGTTATACTATAAAATGTTAACAGAGGTCTGAACGTTCTTCTAAATCTGTCCATCTGAGTACCAGGATTGCAAATGCATGACCTCATTACCTCCAGCACTGTCCTCTATTCATCTGAGTGGACCGGTTCATTTGGCCAATTTACACAAATAATGAATACCTCTTGTTATGGTCTGACCACTAGCACCAATAAATGAACAGTAATGTTTTCAAACAGGTTTCCTTGTGAAGGAATGACCACCTGTCCAGTGTATTTCCCTGCCTTTGGCCTGAGATGCTGTAGGCTACATCCCAGCCAACACAAAGTTGCACTTACAGTGGTCTACATACAAAACAACAGAAGAATTTACTGTATACAGTTAAAATAAAACATATTTTAAATGTTGGCATCCATTGCTCCAAAACTTACCTGTTGCCCTTTTATTTTAAAGTTCTGTTTGCTAATTTTAAAAGTGTGACAGGTGTTTGCCCATGTGAGTCAGTGTGCATATTTGAATGGCAGTGTGTTCCTTGTGAAAACAACAGATTTTCCACAGGAAAATTGTGTCAAATGCAGAGAATTGTGCGTAGTGTTTTGAAAAAAGTGTTTGCAATTTCAGTGTAAAGCAGAAATTGTGCTTAGTTTAGCATAATTGATTCAGGGGGTTTGTGCATGTTACATGTTGTGGTCATTGTGTACCAGTACTTGTGTGTAAACAATAAAAAAAAACTGTAATACATACTGCATGTCAGATAAATAGACAGGGCATTTCAACATTTCTCTTGGTTGTCTTGTGGGGGCAGGAACAAGCATGGCCTGCTTTCTCTGATGTATTTCAGACAGGCGATGTTCAGTTCTCCTGTCTTTGTAACTTTGTACTTCATTCTGACAAAGTTGCACCCAGAGTGTGCGATTCATGGTGTTACTTTCCAGGGATGTGGGGTTTATTCCTCACTTCTGAAGGCCTTTTAGTTGGTCTTTCAGTCTCTTTTTTGACCTCCTGCTGAATGGCAGCTGAGATATAATTGGCCGTACAGTACTGATGGCATTCTCACAACATGACCATGACATCTAAGTTGGTAGAGAAAAAGGGTTGCTTCTATACTCCAACAGTTCCTTTTATCAATATGTGACACTCGATCTTGACTTGCAACTTTGAGGAAGCACTGCAGGCTTCTAATGTGGAAAAATTCCAACATTTTCAGATGTCAAGATACAGACATACAGATAGATGTAGATATATATATATACAGACAGAGAGACTGACTGACTGAATGACTGACTGATTGATTTATACAATAAACATATATTCAGTTATACTTAAATATTATATAGCTTATTACATTTCATACCATGTCTTCTTAAACTAAAACCACCCATCTCAAAACGATTACAATTTCATTCAGTTTGGGCATTTTGATTGAGGTGTTTATATGGAGCATTTTCATTCAGATTGGACTTTTAAACCAATTACAGTGCTCCATGTAAACACACCCGACTGTGAAAAATTGTGCTACATGGCACTTTAAAAACCAGATCGTTTATTTATAGTTCGATTACGGATATTTCACGTCATGTTCGAATGCATATTCGAATATCGAATAAAAAGTGACAGCCCTAATAGACATATTAAACCCTGTAGCTCGTGGCGACACATGTCATGTCATGTAGGCACAAAAGAAGTTTAGGACCACTGCAATTGAAGTTGACAGAACTGTATTTAATTATTACACTTTATTATTTTTAACTTGAAATCATTATGCAGCCTGTCATGTTGGAGTTACACTGTCAAAAAAGTGGAGTCGTGTCCATCTAGGCGGTCTGCTGAAAACGCCTGGCTGTGAGCGCTTGAGCACATTTTGGCTGCGCAGCAGGGGTTTTTTCTTTTCTTCAATTGAAACTCTTTGCTTGTTTTGATACGGATTATCTGCAGAAGTATTAATATCTCATTTCACAGATAGTTTGTTTCTGTATTGATTCTATATAAAAATGCTGTTACATTGTAAAGTATTTGCTCTGGCTCTTGTTTTAAATTATTTTGTTCCAATGTTTTATGCTGCTTGTTTTCATCTGTTGACTTTGTACAAGCAGAATGTGATGGTTGGTCTTCTGTGGTGTTGTAGTTGTCCCTCCCCTCCTGCACTGTGATTGGATGGCTGGGTAAAAAGTGATGAGTGCTGCGTTTTACTCAAATTTGAACATTGTTCAACATTTGGCAACCAGAAAAAAATGCAGAGTGCTCAGCGCCTGAACGTGAAATACTTGCTCAGCACCTCATTACGCGCATGGCGTTCTAAAAACGCGGTGCTCCCATTGAAAACAGCTGAATACACCAGCCAGCTGTGTTAAAAAAACACTTTGGTGGACACATGGCCTTAAGGGTACATTTTTGTAATCCTTTGGATGAGGTGTTAAACCGATGTCCTGACTCTCTGTGGTCATTAAAAATCACAGGATGTCCTTCAGAAAAAAAGAGTAGGGGTGTAACCCCGGCATCCTGCCAAAATCAATAATGATCTGTCCATCATGGCCTCCTAATCGTCCCCCTATCCTGATTGGCTTCATAATTTAATAATAATGAATAATTAGTAATACTAATAATTATTTGTTACATTTAAATAGCACTTTTCTAGGCACGCAAAGTGCTTTACATAGAAGGGGAAATCTCCTCATCCACCACCAATGTGCAGCATCCACCTGGATGATGCGACAGCAGCCATATTGTGCCAGAACGCTCACCACACACCAGCTGATTGGTGGAGAGGAGACAGAGTGATTAAACCAATCATTATATGGGGATTATTAGGAGGCCATGATAGACAGGGGCCAATGGGCAAATTTGGCCAGGATGCCTGGGTTACACCCCTGGGATTATTAATGCCCACACAGAGACAGGACCTCGGTTTAACGTCTCATCCGAAGGTTGGAGCTCTTTGACAGTATCGTGTCCCCATACTGGGGCATTAGGACCCACACAGACCACAGGGTGAGCACCCCCTGCTGGCCTCACTAACACCTCTACCAGCAGCTACCTGGTTTTCCCAGTTGGTCTCCCATCCAGGTGCTGACCAGACTCAGCCCTGCTTAGCTTCAGTGGGAAACCACTGATTATGTGCTTTGTTAACACTATAATAAAAACTATAAACACACATAAAAAAGCCAATAGTCAAACTGCCCAATTAAAGGAAACACTGATCACCATAATGGTGACCAAACAATAAAACATCATCATCTACTGTAAACCTCTGTTAATTCTCAATAAGAGCTTCTAATAGATGTTTTTCATGGTTGAAGAAAAACTCTGCAGAAATATGTATATATAATTGGGGAATATTTATGGGTCCTGGTAATGCCAAATGTCTTATGTTACCATTAAACAGTGGCCTAAATTATTTTAAATATATGACAGAGTGCAAGCATATTTGCCTAAAACATTTGTCGTTCTGTACTTTCAGCTTCAGAAACATGACTATTTTTATTCTGATGCCACCATTGTCCTGTGCATTGTGTTACCAGCACCAGGCCCAAGCCTGTTTATTTCCACCCCCAATGTAAAACCAAATCAAGCATTTTACCCAAAAGTACATTTTTGTTAACCATTTGCCATGTCCTGGAGTATCTCAATTATATCGTATCATGAGTTCAGTATCATGATATCGAATTGTGACATGAGGGTATCCTTATACCCCTACTTGCTCATTACCACCGCTTTTACATTTTAGAAAACCTTTGCTATCATCAAATATAAAGTTAATCTTGAACTAGTAATTTAACACTGTTAAATGTTCGTTAGCAAATCTCTAAATTAAAATGATTAGTTTTAATTTTTACAGTATTTTGAAATTGATAAGCCATTTATTGGTTATCGTCCATAACATACTATTTGTACATCCTATGGCCATAAGTAAAGTGTCCTAGCAGTTCTGTGTGGAATGTTTTCCACACAAGGGATTCCAATCAGCAAACATTATGTAGCGGGAACCCTTCCAGCTCACCTTCAGCCTTCATCCATTTAGCTAGAACAGATTAAACCTCCTCTCAATTCAACAAGACATCTACTGCTCCACCTTTCTTATGGTGTACTTACCCCCCTCCGAGCCTCTGCAGTGAAACAACCTCCTATACTGCAGAAAGCTATCTCGCCCTGGCTAAATGGTGCGACTCAATAAATAGCTCCTGCAGACAAATGGCCACACCCTCTGCAGGCTAACCTTATATTCAGTGGGTGGGGGGTAGAGATTACTGTCTAACAGTAAGAGAACTCTCTTTCCACATTTTTTTAAATTCAGCAGTAAAAGATAGCGGAGGACAGTTGAGTACTTTTTGATCTGCATGCCCTCAGAAATCAATCACTGCTTTGAATACCATACTGTAGGTATATAGGTGTATATAACAGAATAATATAATGTTCTTACTGATGTGTGTTTCTTACTGTATTTTATTGTACAGTAATAAAATACTGCACCCCCCCCCTCATGCCAGGAAAGTGCCTAGCATGATAGAAAAACAAATATGTGTGTGTGTGTGTGTGTGTGTGTGTGTGTGTGTGTGTGTGTGTGTGTGTGTGTGTGTGTGTGTGTGTGTGTGTGTGTGTGACATAGGTATTACAAGAAGAGGGTGAAATATGAGGACATTGGCCATGTCCCCACTTTTCAAAATGCTCATAAATCATACCGGATGAGTTTCTTTAGAAAGTAAAAATGCAGAATGTTTCCTGTGATGGGTAGGTTTAGGGGCAGGGGCAGTTTAAGGGGATAGAAAATACGGTTTGTACAGTATAAAAACCATTACGGCAATTTTTTTTTTTTTTTTTTTTTTTAAAAAGCAGAGAAGCGGCCCCCGTCAAGGGGGCCGCTTCTCTGCTAGAGCCATGCTGGCTAATAGACTTTGGGGACTCCGCCCCGTCCCTCCTGGACTCCGCTCCAGCTTTCCTAGACTCCACTCCGTCCCTCTGCTCCATCCCTCCTAGACTCCACTCCAGCCTTCTTAGACTCCACTCTATCCCTGCTGGACTCCGCTCTGTCCCTCCTGGACTCCGCTCCAGCCTTCCTAGACTCCACTCCAGCCTTCCTAGACTCCGCTCCTTCCCTGCTGGACTCCGCTCCAGCCTTCCTAGACTCCGCTCCGTGCCTGCTGGACTCCGCTTCATGTCTGCTGGACTCCGCTCCGTGCCTGCTGGACTCTGCTCCAGTCTGCCACAAGCCCTCCGCTCTAGTCTGCCACGAGCCCTCCGCTCCGGCCCCCGACGAGCCCTTCACTCCGGCCTTTGATGCCCCAAATACATTTTTTTCGGGGGGGCCATATATACCAGATCCGCCATGGCCTCCCATGGCTCCACCCTGGAGGCCCCAGTCAGGTCCTGGCGCTCCAAGGACTTCAGGGTGCCCACCCCCCCTACCCAGTTGGACTTTCCACAACGCGAGGACGTGCATACTGGGAGGTGGGAGTTATGTCACATGTATAGTCGGTTTCCTTTGTGTTTGCACTGGTCACATGTTCCTTTGTTAGTTTCCCGCCACTTATATGTCTCCGTGGTTACCCTCATTAGTTAATTCTGTGCCAGGTGTGTCTTGTTTATTAACTTGTTTTGGTTCCCTATTTAAGTTCCTCTTGTGTCATCACTCCTTATTCCAGTCTAAAGTTTGATTTGTGGTGTTTGGTGTTCTGTTATTTTATTCTTATATAATAAAAGCCCATCTGTTTGGAAGTTCTGGATTTCTGTATCTCTGCTGCACTATACACCGTGACAGAACCACATACAAAATTTAATCAATCTTGAAAATAGCACAATTTGTTTCACTGCGTCATCACAAATAAAACACACACAATTACCCAATATGCTTACAAAATCTTGTAATAATATTTTAATAAAGGTTGTCGACTCTCAAAAAATGTTCATTGTATTAACTCAAAATTTTAATTTCAATGAACTCAAAATTTTAAGGCAACCAGGTATGGAATGTCCCCATATGTCACAAAAACAAACGTGTGTGCGTGGGCGTGCACTGCCATGGTATCGTTCTCCTCAGCTAGGAGGCCACCCTGATTATTCTTTGTTTATTGCGTCCATGCTTGAGTCCCATTTGCTCGTAGCTGTCAGCAGATTGAAACTAGTGATGGGTCCCGCTGGAGTCATCTCATGTATCACACGGGGGACGGAAACTGTGCAACCGTTCCATCAACCTCTGCATTATTACCAGCTCACATGAGTGAAATCTGAGCTGCAGGTGAAATCTTGCCATGCTGGAAATAAAAACAGAATGGCTAGTCATCATCATGCGGTGCGAGCGGTTGTATTGGAGACAATGTCATCCAATGGTAGTTTTAAGGGTTTATACAATTTCTGTTTGCTGGGTTGATCCCTGAAAGGAGCCATTAACCATTGTGCCCTTTGGGTCGCTTCAGGGGGATTTTAGGTTTCTCTATAGGGATAACAGGAATCCCTTTGATAAGATAATGATGAGGCCAGCAACATTGCATGAAATAATTAATAACGAATTCCATCGGCTCCTTCTGTTCTACTCTATATTTGTGATAGATGAGGATGTACTGTATAGAAGAAAAAAACATATTATTTATTAAACATTGTTTGAACTGATTTTGTTTCCACACCCAAAAAAGTAAAAGTTCCAATCAGAACAATAATGTTCCATTATAGATTTATAAGTTCCACAAATATATATATATATATATATTTATTTCTTCAGTGATGCTTTCATTGAACCAGACCAACCTGAAGATAACATCAAGAACTTTTTAATAAAAAAATAAAAAATAACTGATGCAAGAACCGCATATAGCACACAATACAGTACGGTTCAGCTTGGAGTCAGTTTGGAATACCTTTTTTTCTTTTCTTTTCTTTTTTTTAGAATTTAATGCTTTTATTCAGCAAGATCTTCCATTTTCTTCCCAATATCTTTTACTTGATCTAAAGTGACTGTAAATTAAACATTTCAAATTTAATCTATTTTAAATGAATGCTATTCTTTTGAACTTTCTATTCATCAAATAATTAGCATGCCTACCACAAAAATAATCAACATTTTCAACATTAACAAATATGCCTAATAAAAATAAAAAATAAATCTTGAGGATCAAATCAGCATATTTGAATGATTTCTGCAGGATCATGTGAAGACTTGGAGTAATGAAGATGAAAATCCAGCTTTACCGTAACAGGAATAAATTACATTTTAAAATATATTTGAAAAGAAAACTGTTATTTTAAATTGTAATAATGTTTCAAAATATCACTGTTTAACTATATTTTGACCACATATGCAGAGGATAAGACACTTCTTTCAAAAATTGTCTTCAAACTTTTGAAAGATGTGCTTTATTATAATTCAATAAAATTGATAACTTTAACCATACCATGTGCAATTTAATACATTTGATGTGGAGTTTCAAGATTGGTTATATCTCTCTAGGTGGGACCTTGTGTGAAAAGGTTTGGACCCAATGAAGAAGCTTTTGAACGGTTAAAAATATTTGGAAGTTACTCTTTAGATGGGGTCGACTTGATAGCAGATTCACTGACTTTTCAATGATTTGCTTATTTTGACTGCAGACTGAATGGAACTCTGGATACACTGTGAATGATGTGACCTTTCCCAGCAACTAACTGCTGTGACTATTCAGACATCTCTGTGTCATAGCGATAAGAATGCATGTGTGCGCACGTTTCTGCATGAGTGACAGATGGTGGCGTCATGAACTGCAGAGCGTATTTCATCACTGGAGAGAAGCTGAGATGTGAGGCATAAGTGAAAAGGAACTTCAGGAAAATAGATCCATCTTAATAATTACAGAACAGAGCGTACTGCTTACTTCAGCAATACTTTCCCCCTATAAATTATATCTAATTTTGCTTTTAAAAAAAGCATATGATATTCAACGTAATAGTCACAGATCACAGTTTTTAAGGGACAGAAAATTAGTTTTGATTAACTACATCTCACAAATGTTGATATTCAAAAAAAGTTACAACTTTAGGAAGATCATATAGCCATTCATTAAATGTGTTGAGGTGAGATTTTATGCTGTTCAAGTGCAATAATAGAGGTGATGGGGTCATCTTGCCCAGTCCTTAAAAAAAACTTTTTGTGTATTTGGAAAAAGGTATAACAGTATGAATTATGCAACGATCATTTTTTTTTGATGTTGTTCAAAACCTACACGATTTATGCGCAGAACACAAAAGAAGATATTTTGAAGAATGATACCAACACCAACGCTATCTCACGACCAACTAGTACGTATTTGTATGAGGTGGCTAATTCGTACAACCTCACTGATGAATTTGTACGATTTGTCTGTGGTGATGCCAAGTATATGTCTCTGCAGGTTAGTAATAGGCGTTACCACACCAGTGGGCATAGCCATAAACAGAGGGACATTTTCAACTGTTACCTGATTTGCTGACGTCACATTAGGGGTGATTTTGGGTGAAGGAGATCATTTTCATTACGTGATTTGTAAACAAGCTAAAAAAAATCTGCACATTGCTGTTGCTGCTCCGAAAGATTTATTAAAAAAGACGTTTCGACCCAAAAGGTCTTCATCAGTCGTGATTTATAAACACCCATCAGTTTGAATACACCCCACAAATTTAGAAATGCCCACCCTTGTTCTGCGCTTTATAGGCTGGGTTGTAGGTCACTCTTAGAAGAAAAGGTTCTATATAGAACCTTAAAAGGTCCTATCGGTGCTACGTATTTGGAACCCCTAAAAGTAGAACCAAGTTCTTTTAAGTGCCAAAAGGCTTCTTTCTTGTCATGATAGAACCCTTTTAGCACAAATAGTTCTTTGGAGTTCAACTCCAAAAAAACTTTTATGCTAAAAAAAAAAAAAAAGGATTTAGAGTCAGTTAAAAAGGGTTCTATATATAGAAACTTTTAGGGGTTCCAAATATGTAGTGCTGATAGAACCTTTTAAGGTTCTATATAGAACCTTTTCTTCTTAGAGTGTATGTCATTCGTACTCAAACATATGAACTGACCAACTCATCAAATACGTATTATTTAGCAATAAAGTGAGAGTGCGGTCGTAAAAATGTGTACACCTCATTAAATATTTAGTCAATGGGGTCCAAAACAACTGTAAAACAGTTTCGCCTTTTGTGTTCCACAAAATAACAAAATGCATTCAGCTTTCGAACGACATGAGGGTGAGTAAATTATAAAAAAAAATGTATGAAGTATAAGTTCAGTGCATTGGATTGGATTATGGGATGCAGATTTTTCAGTGCCTTGTGCGTGTAGCAGGTAATCCAGATGTTCCATGCATACAGAAACTTTGCATAATGTGTACAGTATACTACTATAACTGTGATAACAGAGGAGTAGTATGCCAGTAGTGATAGGAAACAAAATATTTGTTGTGAATGTGGTTTTCAAATCCATCATCAACACAGAATTTCTGTAAATCAAATAAATACTAATTCTCTGGAGGCAAACTGGAGGAAAAGTGTGGGTTTTACAGAGTACTCTAAGAAAACAACAGTATATCATATGATAAAGCCTGACAATTATTGGTTTAACCTTCTAAATCCATGGCTCATCCTGACGTTATGGGCTGTTGGGAACTATAGAGCAGAGAGAGCTGATTTATCTGAAGGTTAGTGGCCAGTATGAACCTTTTAAGACTAATTTAAAGCTATTGTGTGCAAGGTCTTGATATTAATGTATATATATTTAGGTGTATTTATTTTTCTTGCGCTCAGTCATCTCTTCTTCCTCGGGGGATGCAGGTGGCCATTTATTAGCATGCCAAAAAGAAAATGTGTTTTTCCAGCTCTGCGGTGTGGCGGTCAGGATTATTAGAGCAGGGGAATCTCTTGGCTTTAGTGTGCAAGCCAAATATAAATCTGCAAAGTTATAGCATATGCATTTTCGAGCTGTGTGTGTGTGTGTCTTCTTACCCTGCGGGTCTCAGGCCTGCATGATTGTTTGTTTCACAAACAATATAAACTTCATAGTAAGAGAGTGCCTATGTACATGAGAGAATACGAGTGTGTACACTGAAAACAGCTTTCCACTGCTCTGTGTATTCTGGGGTTGTGACTTGAATCCTTAAAATTTGTCTTTAAACAAGATTCTTATCTCAATTTATCTATTCACCTTAAAATTAGAAAGGCCTTCTGAAAAATGTTCTGGTGTCACTTTATTTATTTAAGTTTGTTATTATTCAACAGTCACACTCCTCAAATGTTTATTATTATATTAATATTTTATAAATATAAATATTTTGTGTGTGTGTGTGTGTGTGTGTGTCTATTTTACACTCTTGATGGTCTAGAGTTTAACCGTTTCATTGCTGTGTACTTTTGCCTGCATTACAGGAGAAAAAATCTCTTAGGTCTTGTGTTTTCTATCAGTTTGAATGACAAATTAAAAGGATAGAATCAGTTAATATGTAGTGCACTTACAAAATACTTTTATATAATTAGTTTAATAATTAGGTTGATAAAAAATGTAAAAGACTTTGAAATAATATTCCCAAAATAAAAAAATTTGAGCTGCAACGGATAACTTCACACTCATTAGATAGTGACCTATGACATCTAATGACATGAAATGAATCTAAATTTAAATTATCTCACTGATGTGGCTATGGTGGTTCATGGTCATGCTGACTCCAGCTGCATGTGGCATATTAAAATGTCTTCGACATTTACCTGAGGGTATTTTTGATTCATATGTGTTAAATACATATTGCACATCATGCACCATTTCCATAAAACTACCAGGGTGGCGCTGGGACTTGGGATTGGGCCCGTCATCACTGCTTGCAGCTATATAGTTTTTTTCACAATATGATTAAATATATGGTGTGGTGTGGCAAGTAGCGGGGCGAGGGACCGCGAGAGCGGGCCGGTGATTAATGTCAACGAGTGCCAGCTGCGTGGCACACCGGTCTCGTCTCGCGGCCATGTGACGGGAGCATAAAAGGAGGAACATGGCAGCGGAAGACGAGAGAGGACCAGGCCTGGATTTTATGTTATGTTTTGTTTATTTGTTAGTGGGCAGTCGTCCGTGAGGGGCTGCCCACATTTTATTTTGTGTGTTTGCGGGCAGTCGTCCGTGAGGGGCTGCCCGCGGTTTTACTTTCATTTTGTTTATTTGTTTTGAATTAAAGTTTGTTGAAAGTTCGCCGGTTCCCGCCTCCTTCCTTCCCATCTACGAACGGTATTACATATGGCAAATAATTTCATTATTATTTTCCATTTTATTACAAATTTAATTAAATTTTTGTTTGATCTGACAAATGTCAAATATATATATATATATATATATATATATATATATATATATATATATATATATATATATATATATATATATATATATATATATATATATATATATATATATATATATAAAAGAGAATGTGTCTACTTTAGGGACATTAAATAATGAATGAGGGACATTTAAACATAGGCATAATTTGCGTGTGGGACGGGTGGGACATACCACCTACCACTGTTTGCCAGGGTCAAAATCGTCCTCACCACTTGAAACATGTTGTTGCACAGATGAACCAACCTAATACAAACAAAACATCTCCAGTTAACTAGCAGAGCATAATTTAATTTGTTTGTTAGATAAGACGCGATCTGGTGTTCATTGCCACTGTTATCAGTAGTGTGGATTTCTCTAGTGGCTCGCTTTACACAGACGAACGCTTTAAAGGGGTCATATGATGGTTCTAAAAATTATATTATTTTTTGTATTTGGTTCAATGTTTTTATATGGTTTTAGGCTCAAAAAAGTGATTATTTTACACATACTGTGCATCATTGTTCTGAAAAGCGTGGCGTGCTCTGATTGGCCAGTGATCCAGTGGACTTTGATTAACCCAAATACCTTAAAGGGTTAGTTCACTGCGTTTGTTTTCAAACCTCAAATAAAGATTCAAACAGTCATGAATCAGCGTATTGATTCATGATTCGGATCGCGTGTCAAACTGCCAAACTGCTGAAATTAAAAACACAACATTGAGTGATTTACTCCCGTCAAGCCAGTCACGCCAAAAATACCTTGCACACTTATTATGATATCTACGGTAATCTGCAGGAAGCCCTGCAAAAAAAATCGGCTTTGAGGTGTTTTTCATTCAGCGAGTCTTCAGCATTAATACCTTTCAATAAAATAACACCAAATAACATCATTTATTTTCTTCTTAAGTAAAAAATTAAGTTGTTCTTAAGAAAATATTTGAGAACTTCTTAAGAATTTTTCAAGAATTGCACTTAGGAACATTCTTACGAACTCCTTAGAATTTATCTTCATTTTCTTAACTTCTTTCTTAAGAATTTTTTTGTGAAACCGGCCCCATATTGGTAAGTTTGCATTTGTTATTGTAGAAATGGCAAACAAACGTTACTCTGCTCAAAACTTGCATTTGAATGGTCACATGTTAACAGTATTATGAGACATTATGCCCCCACATGTTGACGTAGATTTGACACGAGAACCTCCCATGGTCTCTCTTGAAATCAACACAGAAATGACTTAAAGTCCAATTCATCGACTGACCGCTAGAGACAAGCTCTAAAATGGATTTGAATCTGTATCTCTTCCCGTGTTAAAATGCCCAACTTTACAGCAGATTTTTGGTACAAAAAGTGATTTTGGTCTATATAGAGGGGGGTGTATATAATGGTCTATATAATTAAGTGCGTGGCCACTTGAATGACAGGTGATTGTCATTATGGTTGCGCTAGGTTGGCATTGTTTCACCAACCAGGCATCTCAGCTCCACCCACGTCTCGCCTCTTTGGCCATTTACATTTATCAGGGAGTGACCCGCGGTGGAGCGCTGCCAAGATGGTGACTGCCGGATTTAAGGCTAAAAAAATGAACTTCGGAAACCTGCGAGTGATGTCAGGAACACTATGACATATTTTTTTTCTTTACAGTATATCGTTTTAAATAAGCGTTAGGAAGGTGTCACTGAGCCTTAACTTTTATAATGAATATCTACTTTGGGTTTGAGACTTTGTAACTCTATACATGCACAAACAGCTATAACACTAGAGAAAGAAAACAAGAAATCACATCATATGACCCGTTTAATCAATCAATTAACGCCGTTGTGGAGACTTTATATTTGTTGCAGTGAAATCACAAAACAAAATGCACAAGAAAAACTTGTCCCTGCTCTTAATATACAATCAATGATGATGATCAGGTAATGAGGGGAAAAAAATACGAGATTAGAACCAAAAACCTTTGACACACTTAAAGGGGGGGTGAAATGCTGTTTCATGCATACTGATCTTTTTACACTGTTAAAGACTTGGAATCCCATACTAAACATAGACAAAGTTTCAAAAGTTAAGGTGGACGTTTGATGGGAGTATTTCTTTGTCAAAAATACTACTTCCGGTTAGTCATAAGTTTCGGCAAGTTTTTTGAGATCATGCGTCCCCATTGACGTTAGTGGGGGCGGAATTTCCTTGTATGGGCCTTACGGACAATTCTACCGGAAGCGCGTGAGAGAGAGCGAGGGAGAGAGCGAAAGCAACAGCCTACGCCCATCAAAGCGGGGCTTGTAGGATGCTGGACAGGTGACAATTACACATAGCACATAACAATGTCACCAAAAAAGTGGGTTTTTGGTTGCCAGACCAAGACAGTCCTGCACAGATTCCCCAAAACCCCCGCGTTAAGGCAACAGTGGATGGAATTTGCTTTTCCGGATCAGCAACTGAGTTGCGCGAATGTTTATATCTGTTCGCTGCATTTCGGTGCCGACTGTTTCATAAACAAGGCCCAGCTCGACGCCGAATTTTCCCAATCGCCTAATGCTGAAGGATGGAGCAGTCCCAACGTTAGAAGGGTGAGTGAGACTGCTTTTAGTCCGCTTACTGTCTACACAAACCACGCGTAAACACACAAACACACGTGCACAACTGCACTTCCCACATGTACACCTTCAAAGACAAAAATACGACGATATAATTCAAGTATAAATATGTAAATAACACAAGCCGCTAAGCATATTATATAGTTAGTGTATAACTTGTAACTTACCACATACAGACGTCCTGCTCTAGTCGTTTTTGCTGCTGCTCCTGTTCAACTGCAGCCTCTGGGTCTGATTCCGGATCATAGATGTATGGCTGTATCTGATTAAAAGCCATATTTTTATTTTGAATAAAGTTTTTTTCCGCTGTTAGGGATGACGCTCGACTCAACACACAGCGCGCTGCTGCACACGTCATTATTTAGCTCCGCTCACACGACACGCCCCCACCCGCTCGGCTTTTTTCGGAAAGACTCGGAACAGCGCATCTTTCTTATATAATTATTAAAAAAATAAAAACTTTTCGGAGATATGCAGGATGCAATGCTACTCTATAGGTACTCAAGATTGACATGACACTGACTGAAACTGAGTGTTTCACCCCCCCTTTAACAAATGACCATTAGGAAACTAGTCAGTAGACCATTAGGGAATACAAGCAAAGTTTGCGAATCTATGCATTTATCCACGTTAAAAAATCCCTCATGTAATTTCTAATGTCCTCTAAATAAAAGTATCAAACTCTCTAGAACTACAAGTCAATAAGTCTGCAATACATTACAAATTGAATGTATTTAATTTATTTTAATTCATGCACTATTAAGTTTTGAATATCCATCCCAGACTGCAGCCACATCCAACCTGAGGCCGGTGCAGTCATGGATCTCTGAAATCAGGGTGATCAGAGTCCCAACAACTGCTCACCTGACCTCGGTCAACAGAGCAGACAAGCTGCAAGGCAATCCTCATGCACTCATGCAGGACACACGGTACCGCAGTCTATAAGTAAGCTGACGTCACTGTGAGACACCCATAGCCTCCAATCTAAGTCTGCAGCTTTTAAACTAGTCTGCTGAATCTGATGTGAGGTGACAGCAAAGCGACAACATGTCTGATGATGACATTTGGTGTGGAAGACATCCAAGATGTGCAAGTGTGGCTGCATGACTAATTATCATGAGAAATATCTCCATGCAG